>NW_003558874.1:0-1053 GCF_000090795.2 Amphimedon queenslandica
TACATGTACATGTAATGTACATGTACATATACATGTACATCTAAATCTTCTCACCATTTCTTCAGGAGGTGGTTTGCTTTGCTTCACAATGATCCCAATATTCTGAGGAGTAGTGCAGTATTTATTTGCCAGCTGGACAGCAGAGGATATGTCTTTGCCAGTCGTATGATGGAAGAGTCCCATTTTCTGTGAGAGGAGCTGATGGAGGAAACCAGTTCTTGTTGTCTGCCAATTCAGTAGTGAGGTTAGTTGGGCTTTGAGCTTCCTGAGTCGAGTCTCTGATACATTGTACAGCCAGACTTCAAACTGAGGGAGAGAGAGAAAGTCAAGCCATGCACATAAGAATATTCTAAATTTTTGTGTATTATAGTACAGGGACTTTGGCCTGATTTTTTAGCAACTTAAAAATTTGTAAAAAAAATCTAATTTTGATCGGAATCAGCTCAAACTTTCTATGCAACATAAAAACATGTATATGTATCAGAAAATATTATAAAAATTGTGAATTCTCTACTTTTCAAATTTGGCAAAATTTGGCCAACGACCCTGTACTATAGTACAGGGACTTTGGCCTGATTTTTGAGAAACTTTTAAAATTCATAAAAAATCCAATTTTTATTAGAATCAGCTCAAATGTTCTATGCAACATAAAAACATGTATATGTATCAGGAAATGTAATAAAAATTGTGAATTCTCTACTTTCTAATTTTGGCAAAATTTGGCCAATGGCCCTGTAATAGCTTGTAGTACAGGGACTTTGGCCTGATTTTTGTGAATCTTTTAAAATTCGTAAAAAATCTAATTTTTATCTGAATCAGCTCAAACTTTCTATGCAACATAAGTACATGTATGTGTATCAGAAAATATTATAAAAACTGTGAATTCTCTACTTTTTAATTTTGGCAAAATTTGGCCAATGACCCTGTAGTACAGGGACTTTGGCCTGATTTTTGAGAAACTTTAAAAATTCATAAAAAATTTAATTTTGATCGGAATCAGCTCAAACTTTCTATGCAACATAAGTACATGTATATGTATCAGGAAATATTATA
>NW_003558875.1:0-1053 GCF_000090795.2 Amphimedon queenslandica
AAATAAAATTTTAACAAATTATTCCTATAAGCCAAAACCTTAACTTAAGATGTTGGCATGGTAAAACATTTGTAAAAAATTATTAATTTCCGAACCTTCATTTTTAAAAAGCAACTTGCCCAAATTATCTATTCCAAACTACATGCATCTACTATGTACGACATACATGTTACATGTAGCTACACAATATATCATCATTACCTGCCACGAGTCTCTGTGAACAACAAGAGCTAGTAAGAAGTCTGCAATTAAGTCAATGAGAATGGACTGGAAGACCTAAATAGATCAATGAACTCCTTTATCTCAGTAATAGTGTGAATCAATCATACCTTTAATGTGCCATCAACTGTAACGGCTATCACTGCATCTTGCATCTGTAATGTGAGTAAGAGAGAGGAGACAAAAGTGTTAAAAGTGTAAAAACAAACCCAATTTATGGCCTATTAATATTAAATTAGTGTCATGTCTTCAGAAGAATTACTGTACGTGTTATCATTTTGAAAAATGTGATGTAGTATTAACACAACATACAAAACTACATATTACATGTACATATATGTCTTGGTGTAGCCATTGACAAAAGGTCTCAGAAAAGCTCATAAACATAATTGTAGACTGATCAAAATTACATGAATGCATTAGAAAATAGACAAAAAATATTAAAAGTACTAATTATTAAATTGGGTACCTCTAACCACAGAATAGAGGCCCAACATGTACATGTATGTCTGTCAGCAGTTAATCAACAGAACAGGTGACTGTATAAAATGTGCATTGTTTCACAAGTATACACTACAAACAATGTTGACTACACAATTAATCACATCAAAAATTTCATAGATGTACATGTGTATAGCAAAAAAATTATAATAATTGCATATAACAATTTCTCTTTTTTGTTATAAAAAAAATTATAATAGATTGCACACACTTTTATGAAAACCTCAGACATTGAGTTGAGGTTGTAAAAATTAACATTACAGTCATTTAGTTTATCATTACTAGCTTTCAAATAAGAATAAGACATGAACAAGAAAAACACACAAAAAGACA
>NW_003558876.1:0-1053 GCF_000090795.2 Amphimedon queenslandica
CAATACAACACTGTTTCATTTTAAGTTATGGCCAATACAATACTGTCTTATTAATAATTCAATTCAAGCTAGGGCCATCATGACACTGTCTCATACTTTTATTCACTTTTAGCTATGGCCAATATGACACTGTCTCATAATATTATTTGTTATATGCTACGGCCATGAATATTATGCTGTCTCACTAATTATCATTCTTTTTGCTCTTTTTATTTTCTTTTTTTTTGTCATCATCACATGCATTTTTATCACCACTGTTATTAGTATTAGCAATTTCTTTATCTGCTATTGATGTAACCACACGATAATGGTTCATGTTAACAAGGGTTAAGTATATTGCTGGTGAATTAGGATCAGCATTACGTGTAAGTGGTGAATAACGTACCCATGCATTCCCCTCTTCATTATAGGAGTATATGTACACATTCAGTAAATCAGCCATTGTTAACATTTCGATATCTCCCGCCCATGTATAATTCTTATCCATACCTTCTCCAGCAATATATTCTTTTACTGAATTATAGGGAGTCAGCCAACTACGTAGCCGATTTTCCATTGTAGGCATGTGTCTAATAATGGCCGATCTTATGAAATTTTGCTGAATATAAGAACCTGTAATGGCATGAGACAGAGCATTAAATAAACAATTACCATCACCAGGTACATTAGTAGATCCTTTGGGTACAGTTAATTCTGTGGTTGGGCTACCCAACTTTGGTCTGTATGATTTAACAAATCCCAAGTTTAGGGCATTACACCATGCTTTTTGAGTAGCAGCATTGGGGGGATGGTATTTTAAATTACTAGCTCTTGTACTCATTCCCGTCATCACACAATCATCACTATCATCATTATTATTATTATTAGTGATAACAGTAGGTGGTTTTTTGGGGCAATTAGCTTTATCGTTGTTCTTACTGTCTGATGGCCTACTTCTCTTATCACGAGCTACCTTTGGTGGTGGCATATTTTTTTGATTTTTTGCTTGTGGCTCATCAATAGTTCCAGTAAGTGTACGCTTTCTACTGCCACAATCTGTAGGAATGGCATATT
>NW_003558877.1:0-1053 GCF_000090795.2 Amphimedon queenslandica
ACAGCTGAAAGCTGTACCATGCCATAGTCAGCCTTGTCCTTTAATTTATATCACACATAAAATTACATGCCATATTCAATAATTTTACTACGTAAAAATTAGATCACAAAATTTTGAAACCTAAATTTCTACCACATTAATTTCATACTATGGTGACGGCATTAACATAAATTTTTGAGTGTGCAATATTGGTACCTGTAATATCTGATACAGTAGTATGTATAACTATATACAAAGATCAAGTGTTTACAATAATTAGCTCAGGCTACTGATATTCGCATCATGTGTGAATTTGGGTGTTTACAAATAGTTACACTTGGCATTGCTAATAATTTTTTCTTTTTCGAAACAACAATTATTTATAATTTATGAAGACAACATATGAACAAGATAATTTTGGTAATTAACCATTGGCAATAGTTAGCCAAATACACTTACAGTCTGCTCATAAGAGACTTGCTTCTCAGTGATATACCTCACGTTTTTTAAAAGACTGAACAGTACGTGCATGATCTGGGCCAAACTAATTGTGAGAGAAAACAGTTAAGAAACCTAGATGGCCTGGCATTAACATTACTGCATACTTTAGTCCTATAGATATTGTATGCTTTTCTCTTATTTTGCTTAGCTTCAGCAAATGCTCCAATGTGAGTCAATGAGTTGGCAAGAAGATGATGACTAGAGAAGAGAGGGAGGGAGGTAGAGAAAGAGGGATGGAGAGAGAGGGAAAGAGAGAGGGGGAAGGGAAGGAGGAGCCAAAACAATGAGAAAACGATAAGATAAGATGTACATGTACATGTTTCTTATCATTACTAACATTGTGGCTACAGTAATTGATTGACTTCCATGAAACCTAATGAACAGATACAAGAACAAACATAGCCAGCCTTAATTCTCTTGATTTGTATATACTAGCTCACTTGTTTTGTAATCTACGAGCACTTTCCAGATATGCCTGACTTTCTTCATAATGACCAGCATTACTCAGTAGTAAACCAATGTAAAACTACTCAATGTAATTAAAATAAATAATAACAGTTATGATACAAAATT
>NW_003558878.1:0-1053 GCF_000090795.2 Amphimedon queenslandica
TTTTTTTAAATTTTTTATGTTCTTGTTTGTGTTGATTTTTTAATAATATTTCGTATTTTCGTTGGTCATTTGAAATCCTACTTCATCTTGTTTTTTTTTAATTTTTTATGTTCTTGTTTGTGTTGATTTTTAAAATAATATTTATAGTATTTCTTTAGTTGCAATTGTGATACTTGTTGATTTTACACAAACAATAATTTTCTTTATTATTATTATTATTATTATCATTATTATTATTATTATCATTGTTATAACATTTATGAGACTATAATGAGAGACAGCATTGAATAGACATGCTGAAGGAATATCAACTATCCTGATGACAAGTGAAACTAATACTAGTCTTGACACAAGTCCTTTTTCAAGAATCTGTGAGCTAAGAGTGTCCATCTTCCCTGCTATTCCTGTTCTTCCAGGCTGTTGTCAAGTTCATAATTATCATTGCATATCATAAGTCATAACATTAATTAATTGTTTTTTAAAATAAAATAAAATAACACACTTGATAAAACAGTACCATGTAAAATTAATACCTTCTTTTAGCTGGAAACCTCCACTAAAGTACTGCAGCAAGTTCACTAAGTTGATTCCAAGCATAGCTTGGTAAAAAACTAACTTGCTTCTTCCAGAGCTGCAGATACGATCTGAGCATGCGCGACCACACCCAAATTTTGGAGCACATGGCAAGCTTCTTTAATTAACAAAATGGCGGCATGTAGCTAAGATGGCTCGATCCAGCAGTCACAGTATCACTTTTTTCTTACTTGAAGAATGATCTGATGGGACATGGACCTGCGCATAGACTGTTGGAGTAGATTGGTGTAAGAATCATCCTTGTAGCACCAACTGATACTGAGATACACACCGACAACTGGATTGACAGGACTTGATGATGAAGATGAAGATGATGAAGATGAAAAAAGGTGGCTGAACAAAACGGCCGGTTCGCCGATTTTTGACTTTTCGCTTAGACAAGGTCTAGAGGCACGCTAGTTGTACCATTGGAGTCCTCTGGTCAAGATAAGGTCCTCTATAAAGTCTGGTAAGCATAGG
>NW_003558879.1:0-1052 GCF_000090795.2 Amphimedon queenslandica
ATCATTTATGAGAGACAGCATTGAATAGACATGCTGAAGGAATATCAACTATTCTGATGACAAGTGAAATTAATACTAGTCTTGACACAAGTCCTTGTTCAAGAAGCTGTGAGCTGAGAGTGTCTATCTTCCCTGCAATGTTGCAGCTATTCCTGTTCTTCCAGGCTGTTGTCATTCATATTATCATTGCATATCATAACATTAATTGTTTGTTTTTTAAATAAAATAAAATAACACACTTGATAAAACAGTAACATGTAAGATTAATACCTTCTTTTAGCTGGAAACCTCCACTAAAGTATTGCAGTAGTTGATTCCAAGCATAGCTTGGTAAAAACATAAATTGCTTCTTCCAGAGCTGCAGATCTGAGCATGCGCGACCACACCCAAATTTTGGAGCACATGCTTCTTTAATTAACAAAATGGCGGCATGCAGCTAAGATGGCTCGATCCAGCAGTCAGAGTATCACTTTTTCTTTACTTGAAGAATGATCTGATGGGACATGGACCTGCGCATAGACTGTTGGAGTAGATTGGTGTAAGAATTATTCTTGTAGCACCGACTGATACTGAGATACAGACCGACAACCGGATTGACAGGACTAACTTTCTTGATGATGATGAAGATGAAAAAAGTGGCTGAACAAAACGGCCGGTTCGCCGATTTTTGGCTTTTCTCTTAGACAAGGTCTAGAGCCACGCTATGGGTACCAATGGAGTCCTCTGGTCAAGATAAGGTCCTCTATAAAGTCTGGTAAGCATAGGAGCTCGTTTTCCCGGTATAGCAAGGCTGCAAAAGTCGTGGCAGCCATTTTGTTTGGGGGTGAATCCTACTTAAGCCTGGTTTCCATATAGTTGCAGTTGTTGTGTGGATTCTGTGGTTAGCATACGACTGTTGTAGAGATAGACCTGATTTCTATCTCCACGATTGTTGCAACAGTGTTGTAAGGCTGTTGTATGGCTATATGGAAACCAGGCTTAAGTAACGCTACCGCGTTACTAATAGGGTCATGAGCCAAATTTTGCCAAATTGAAAAAGAGAGAATTCTCCA
>NW_003558880.1:0-1052 GCF_000090795.2 Amphimedon queenslandica
AAGAATAAACTTAGAATGTCTCCTGAGAAAAATCTTTATTGCACTTGAAGCGACTTGCCTATCAACCCATCAAGGCTGCTTTTGGCCTCCTGTCCATTGGTTTTGCCTGGTTTTGCCATCCAGCAGGAGAATTTCAAATTTTTTTCATCAAAGAATGTTGATAGTACGCGGAAGATTACGAATAAAGTCTTATATACGGCATCTATAATTACTTATAGAAGTTAGCACCTGTAGTATCACTGGGAGATTCTCTAAATCTCTTAAGCAAGTATCATCAACAATCCAAACAATGGACTGAACTTGTAAAGCGCAGTCCAATCATCATACAACAAGTAATTTTTTGATAACAATCATAATTGTAATGCAGGGGTGTGTGTGTGTGTATGTGTGTGTTTGTGTTATGTGAGTTATAGATAATAATAATAATTGGAGGATACTACAATGCCCTATATAGGGTCTATATAGTAGTTGTCACTAACTGACTATATTATGTGAATGTGTGTGTTTGTTGGACTCGCCACGTAGGCGGGTATTAGGTAAATTGGTTGTCTGTCTGTCATTCATTCTGTCCCTTTTTAATGTCTTTTTAAAAATATATAACTTTAAAACCGTGTACTCTAGGCTTATAGTAGTCTAGGCTTATAGACCCCCTACGAGCTAAGATTATTAATAATATCAGGAGCCCATAAAAGAAAAAGGGAAGGGTAGGAGCGCGCAACACCCACGCATTTAATTAAAATCACTGTAGCCTGCATAGCTTAATGAGTTTACTATTTTTAGAACAAGGTAAACCACACCCGTTTAATAAAATGGCTACTAGTGTGAAGGTTGCTCTGAAAAAGAAGCTGTTTACATCTCAAGACACTGTACCAGCAACAGATTTATTGAAAGAACTTAAAAGATAAGTATGCTACCCCAAAAATTCAGCTCCTTACAGTAAAGCCTTCTCTCAATCAAGTGCAAGTTGGTTGTATGAATGAAACTGAGTCTAGAGGACAGTTAAGAGCTACAGCAAATCAGAATGCCCTTTAAATTAATGAAAATACCTTCAT
>NW_003558881.1:0-1052 GCF_000090795.2 Amphimedon queenslandica
GGTGAGTTAGACCTGCCACAAACCTCAGACACATTCGAAAGTGATCATCATCAAAGTGATCCTTAAACACTTCCTCTCTCTTCTCATGCTTAGCTATCCACCATGCAGCTAGAAATTCCTGTATACTCAAGTGAAGGAACTGATACTTCTCCTCATCATATTCTATGAATCTTGTCATCAATCCAAGATAGTCTTCCTTGACTGCCTCACTCAGTGACTGTAGTTGATGTGAAGAGAATGTCATTGTTGTATTAGCCAGGTTAGTATAAGCTAATTGACACATCTCTTGTAAAGGTTTAGCTAATTGCGATGGTAATGAAGAAAGACTACCTAAAGTATGTGGGCTAATGTCATGTCTTTTAACATGTCTTCTGATAGTTTGTAGGATAAAGTTCTCATAGAGTTGAGTGAGTGTTGTTGGTAAGTGTCCTCCTTCCTTACAATAAACTAAGATGACCATGGAACAGACTAGTGGTACATAACACAATGATTGGACATCATTTCGTACTTTAAGATCATTAATGAGTTTCACTGCTAGTTGTGAGTCCTTACTGCTTTGAGTAGTTGTGAAAGGTTCGTAATTTTTATTATCTTGTCTTTTCTTATCAATGAGTTCTTGTGCTAGTTTTGTATCTTTTTGAAGTGTTTGTATAATTACTGTTGATATTTCTTCCTCAGAGAACCCAATGACCTGAACATGTCTAGTGACAGTATCCATTTTCAAAAGTGAAGAGGAGGCATAGCTACGAGAGGTAACAATCACTGAACATTTGTTTAACTGCTTTCTATGAATGATACTAGCAGCTAATGAAGACTGTCTCGATTGTTCTTTTAGTTCATCCCAACCATCAAAGATTATCAGTAATCCTTTTCCATTCCTCTTCTCAAACCATTCAGCTACCATGGGAACTTCATAATCTCTATACTCAAACAGGTCAACTAGTGTAGTAGCTGTAGCTATCTTGGTATTCCTTAAAGGACAGTAAAGTACCAAGTCATACTGTTGGTGTACAAGTGGTCCATTAGACCACATATTTAACAGTTTACGACAG
>NW_003558882.1:0-1052 GCF_000090795.2 Amphimedon queenslandica
GTTACATGATTGTAAAGCTTTATATTTATGCTTTTATGCTACCACAGAGAACTATCAAGATAGAGATGATGTACATTACAGTATGTACTGTATGGTGATACAGTAAGTGCGGCTTATAATAATTGTTGTCAATGTTTTTATTGCTATTTTTATAGTTAAAATTTGTTGAAGGACTCATAATAATAATCAATCTATTGGGTCACTGAAGAATAGAATAATCATTATAATGATAATAATTTAAATAATAATTTTTTTAGTACTTAGCACAGTGCATTCTTTCTTGTAATAGTAGATCTTCACTTTTTAGAACTAGAATATCGATTGCAACTCTTATATAGTCGTAGACCTGAGCTTTAGTAAGTAATTCAACTGGATTTCTTCACTATTTTGCTTGTGCCATGCTTATACACGTGTAGTGTAAACGTCACAGTACATCACTTCCGGTGCCAAGGATCGAGCGCATCCTGTTTCATATCCATGTGTGTATGTAGTATCTATGATATAGTATCTATGGCTGAACAAAACGGCCGGTTCGCCGATTTTGGAATTTCCTCTTATACAAGGTTTAGAGCTACGCTAGTGGTACCATTGGAGTCCTCTGGTCAAGATAAGATCCTCTAAAAAGTCTGCTAAGCATAGGAGCTCGTTTTCCTGGTATAGCAAGGCTGCAAAAGTCGTGGCAGCCATTTTGTTTGGGGGTGAACCCTACTTAGTAACGCTACCGCGTTACTAATAAAGGAATATAATATGCACTTGTGTAGGCATGTACTAACTAGAAGTAATGTAGATGTTAGAACATTAAGGGGCGAGCCTAAGCTAGCAAAGCAATCATAGCACTGGATCTATCCATCTATGATCTACTCCTGATGATTTCAAAGCATGCATCATGATTTAGGCATAGCAAGCATGCTGCATGTACATGATGAAACCTAAAGATGATAAAATCACTTCATATAATTTATTTTATTTAACTTTTAATCTTCTAGTTTCACATACACATTTCTTGCCTATAAATGTCTGTAAAGATGCTTTACTTAGCTTTAGATATAATA
>NW_003558883.1:0-1052 GCF_000090795.2 Amphimedon queenslandica
CAACCGACTGACCACCAACAGTAACAATAATGTTGTCAGGAGTTATAGCAGGATTAGCATCAACAGTAAAACTGACTGTTGCAGAACCTCGATTGTCTACTGTGAAATCACCAATGTTTGCGGTACATTTATCAGTAGAGATGGTAAAACTAATGTTGAACATTTAAATTTATATTATATTTTAAACTTTTACCTGGTAATCCTATTGTAAATTCTCTAGTAGTAGCCGAATGTCCACATCTGAAAGATATTAAATTTAGATCAGCAGTGAAATTCAAAAGAGTGAAGTTAGATTTTATATAAGGCCAAAGAGTCAGGTATTTCAGATCCATTCAGTTCTACCCTCCCTACAAGAAATTCAGGTTCTGTTAATTCGCCACTTATAATTGTGATTAGCTCAAAACTAGGATCAGTAGCTCTCTTGTATCTCCATACTGTTAGAGCAGGTCCATTTTGATATACAGCACAATACAAAGGGACATCATCTCCTACAGATGCAGCAACATATATTGGATCAGTCTCAGAAGATGGTATTGTAGTAATAAAACTCTGACTCAAGACTGAAGCAGGAGCAAGGAACAGCAAGAGGTAGATGATCATATCTCCGGGCCATAGACAGTGTCTATGCTGACTAAAACTGCTTGCTCAGTCATTAACCTACTCCACACCCACAGTGAGAAACCGCAAAATTTCTTTGTTGAATTTTTTTAAATTTAAATATTAATAGTTTCATATAAAGCTGGAGCAGTTGATGAGCCAGTAGGAGAACTAGCTGCAGTAATTGTGTGTCTCTGAGGTAAAGAATATGCCACATTCTCTTGTACATTAACAATTGAATCAATTGCTGCATATGCTTCATTAGATACTGAAGGAATTGATGATATATTACCTAAAACTGACACTTCTTTTTCACCAGCAGACTCTGAAACAAAATAATAAAGTAAAAATAAATAATTGTCACTATTACTTTTTCTAATGTGTAAATACTGTAAAACAATAATAATGATGAGTATTATAAATACTATCAGTAATATAAATATACTGATTGTTAT
>NW_003558884.1:0-1052 GCF_000090795.2 Amphimedon queenslandica
GTTCTTGTACTTGTTCTGGCAATAGAGTTTAAGAAGCTTAGTTCTAATTGGAAATAATTTCTAAATGCTGCTTCTTTTTGCTTCTGCTGTCATGCTTTCACTGCTTAGCTTTGAACTGAACAAGTATTCAAAAGTCTATTGATATATAATTTATGTCTAAGTAACAAATTCATACATTATTTGTTATTCAGTCTTTGTTATGTACTAAAATATTTCACTGACAAATTAGTACCTTCTTTGTCAACTAATATTGTTCTACAATTCTAGTTCCAAACTAGTTCTAGTACCACAAGAGAATGTACTTTTAGTTCCAGTTTAGTTCTAGTACTGAGACTCTGGCAAAGTTTAGTTCCAGTTTAGTTCTAGTACTGAGACTCTGGCAAAGTTTAGTTCCAGTTTAGTTCTAGTACTACAAGTCTTGTATAAACTAGTTCTAGTTTAGTTCTGGTTCTTACATTGGTTGTAAAAATAGTACTAGTTCTAGTTCTTGGAACTAGAACTATGAAAAAAAGGCAGTACTAGAATTGATTTAGTTCTAGTACCAAGGAACTGCAACAACACTAGTACGCATATCTTCTATTCTTTTATTATTCAGGCATAAGTGACAGACACATGCCTTTAAAAGTTCAAGAAAGGATGAAATTTGAATAGGTCTTTCTTTTCTCTCTTTCTTTCTCTCCCTGTCTCTCTTTCTCTTGACTAGCGTTAAATTTACCTCATTATTATTTTTATCATGATCCTTAAACTTGAGATTGTATTACTTGGCTGTAATATCTATGTACTGATTGGACTCATTTAATTAATGTGAGAAAATTTTTGCCATTTTGTGTAAATTGAAATAAATGGAACTATTTTCATTATTTTCTCCTGCCTCTTTATTACCCAGAAGATTATGCTCATAGTGAATTTGAATAATATATTATTGACACATTGTTATTATTTTTAATATGCCACAAAAGTAAGATGAGCTGAGAAAAGGTGGAGTTATAATGTATGGCTGTAGAACTAACAATTAGTAATTTGTGGCACCTGTTTTCATGCATTTATTATCA
>NW_003558885.1:0-1051 GCF_000090795.2 Amphimedon queenslandica
AAAATTAATGAATTAAAAAAAGGAAATGAAAAAGTTAAAGTAAAAAATAATAAAAAGTAAAGTATAAAAATTTAAAATTAAAAACATAAAGTAAATAATTAAAAAATAATAAATAAATTAAGCTTCACCAACTCAAAGATCATAAAGTCTAATTTTATATTATTATTATTATTATTACTATAATTTTTAATAATCAATAAGTGATTATATGATGTTTGTAAATAATAAACAATCTGTTTTATCTACATATACAATCCTTTTGAAGTGGCTACAGTATTTACTGTAAAACTTACAGTAAGAATAGTTCTATCATTTGATCAACAAAGACATAAAGAGGGGAAGAGTAGAAAATGGAATACAAATTAATACTAAACAATGAATGAAATGTGGCATCAAAATGACATGTGACACCATCTGTATTAGATTTCAGTGTTAATACTCTTACATGACCACTCACAACAATTAATGTATTTACATTTACTACATTCTTGCAAATAATTTAGTGAAAACTGAAAAGGGCAATAATAATGCAAGCAACTCAAGGAATAATATCAAAGAATAGAGTTTTAGCAAAAATACATATTAGATACGTACAGTTAATAGTTACTAGTCAGCAAACAAGGGGAGAAAGACATGCATTTTCAGCAGTGTGATGTTTTACTCAATAACCAAGAGAAAAGATTCAGAGAAGATCAGAGACAATTAGAAAGAACAAGGATATATTTGATCATAGTTTATATAGGTACTAAGAGACAGGAAGTGCATTCCATCATGCACCACATTACAATAACACAATAATAATACAATGATAATAATACATGATAATAATAATAATAACAACAATAACAATACATAAATACATTACATTCCTCCCCACTTAAATGTGATCCTCACAAAATGTCAATGTACATTGTAGTATTAGAACTGATTAACGAACCAGGGACGAGTCGTTGGCCAGCGTTCCCTAAGAGGATACCTACGGAATGAATCGGCTTGATGATCTTCATCTTCCCTGTTCTGTTCATTCTGGTCTATCAAAGTGGGTGGTCCA
>NW_003558886.1:0-1051 GCF_000090795.2 Amphimedon queenslandica
TAATTTTGTATATACTGTACATGTACATGCACAATTGTAGACATGTACCATAATGGTAAATTGGTAGCTTTGGTGCCAAATTGGTGTGATAAATATTTGGAAAATCTTGTTGTCACATTTGTAGCAAGAGTAGATAATTAGTTACCTGTAGCTACTTTTATTCCTAGTAATTGTTGATTTTTAAATGTGATAATGTGTTATAATAGCACTAGATGGTTGATTTAATTATGGCAAATAACAAATTCAATGAGTTTAAGCACCTCTAAAATTACCCATTTTATCATATTGAAGTTGATGCCAATTAAACCTATATTGATTCATTCTTTTTTTCCTCCCTATATTTCTCTTCTCTCTCTCTCTCTCTGTAGGTTGAAGACCTCATTCGTCAGTTAAGAGGACATTTAAAGACAGTCAAGACTGAAGGAGAATTGAAACCATTCCATTCATTCAATGACATCAGAGAGAGACTAAGACGACCATTGAAACAGCTTGACATAACTGCCTCCGACTTCCTCACTGTATTGAGATTCCTACACAAAGTAAGCAAAAACTATACTTAATTAAAACAATAATAATAATACTAATAATATTGATAAAAGATGTAAAAATACCATGTAAATTTATAAGGAATAAGTTTATATTTGAACACACTTTATATGCAAATTTTAATTTTTAAAATATTTTTTTAGAGAGGTGTAGTATTTTTACATGATTCTCCACGAGTAGATGACAAGAACTCACCAGTGGTAGCCATCAACCCACAGATAATCGGGTTCCTTCTTCAGCGTACCATCAGATCGGGTGAGATGCACGGGGAGGGTAGCATCCTTTCTGGATTCCTTCCCAACGTCCACCCGGCCATGATTTGGGGTGTCGACCCGGTCCTATTTGCCGATGATAATAACTCAGCCGGTATAACAGGTCTCCAATTGATAGATTTCCTCACTTCGGTTGATCTCTGTGCCCCCTTGGTCCCGGGGGCTGTCCTCATCCCCTCTTTATTGCCACGCCTACCTCCGGCCGAAACCCGTGTGAATCTAGAGGACCTGAG
>NW_003558887.1:0-1051 GCF_000090795.2 Amphimedon queenslandica
AGAGAGAGAGAGAGAGAGAGAGAGAGAGAGAGAGGAGAGAGAGGTGTTTATTTATAAATTGTAACAGAAGTATACTCGTAATGATTCAAGTAGGTACAGTTAACAGTTCTAAGACTATTAGTAGACATCACAAACCATTAGATACAACATATGTACATATATTGATCAACTGGATTAGCTTGTAACAGCAATATGTAAGGGAACAGATATCACTTACATGTTATATGCACACACTACATGTACATAAAATGATAGTATACATCTAATTAAATGCGTAGGTTGATTTCCCCTCCTATAGCACACACTTACTTTTCCTTATCCTTGAAGATTGAGACATCTTGTTTATCATAAAAATAATAATAATCTATCCTTTCCTGCGGATTAAATAAATCATAAACTGTCACGTAATACAGGAATGAATCTTACAAGATTAACACGAGACCTTAGAAGCTTACCTTATGTTGTGTTTAACCTTGTTTAAAGAAGCTTAAAGTGAAGGCATGACTGTCAAGACAGCAATACTTTCTCTCTATAAATCATGTGATATTGGCCACGGCTCTATATTCATAAGCTGACTCAGAAAAAACAAGCCGACTTGCAAAAGAGAGCGACTATGCGGCGGCCATGTCAGCAGCCACGCCCTTACCATTGTTTTAGTTAATTAACGACTATTAATAATTAATTATTGGCTATGAATAATTAATGTAATTATTGACCAGAAATGAAACTATAAACCGGAAGTGGATTGCTCATTTCCGGTTAATTTATAGCTTGAAATCACTTTATTTTTTGTGCAAGCTAACATTAATTCTACTAAATTTGAACCAACAAATACTTTAAATCTAAATTTTGAAGCCACACTATAAAGTATGGTACATGCATTGACAAATAAATAAAATTATCGTTAGGCATCAATCAAGTGTGTGATTCAAGTCAGTCTCAGTGTATAATATAACATCAGAGAGCATGTTCCATTTCTCAATAGTTTAACATGCATCTCATCACTGTATACACTAGCTGATAATGAATCACACTATTGATGGATACTTTT
>NW_003558888.1:0-1050 GCF_000090795.2 Amphimedon queenslandica
TGTGATCTATCCCTTTTTTACTTCTGTAACTCTTTGACATGTCTAGTCTTAATTTCTCATCATCATTTTCTGTTAATTTTTGAACTTTCTCAGTAATTCGTCTTGTGTTGTCACTAAATTTGTTGCTCATTTTTATTACATAATGCATCTTTGGCAATTATTAACTTTTCTGGTAATTTAGTGTTAAAAAGCTTTAAGATCAATTTTATTGGTTGAATCATGATTATTAAGGACAGTTAGCTAAAATTGATTGCTACCGTGAATAATTTTTTATGTAGTATCTTTGTCCTTTCTGCCTAAATTAAATCTCAAATTTTATTATTGTATACCAAAAATGAACTTCTTTATTAACATAATTTGTACTATAATGACAATCAATACTGCAATAAAATTATTTCCAAGATAAGTGTTGTTATAAACATATGATCAATTCTTTTCTACAGAAACACATAATAAGTACTTCCAATAGACTAATCAGTTCAAATTCATGTTTGTTTATAGCGACCACCACATTTTGTGCATTGATTTCATGCTTTAGTGGTTCTAAAGTCAATAGAACATTAAGTGAATCAACTTTGTCATCAGTTACGCCATCTCGCTCTTTGAAAAAGTCAATTAAGTTCCAAAAATGCTAACTATCTTCTGCTCCTTATTTTTGTTCTCCAGAAGAAGCTTTGCTAAAGAATTTATATGACATCTATCAAGGTTTTGACGAGTCTTGCACTTCGTACACTCTCCCATTACATCATTGATTTCAGAAACTTTACTGCTTCATAAAAAATGGGCATGAATTATGAAATTATTCCTATTATTTCACCTTCAAATAAAGACGTATGACTTTCTATTTCGTTACACACTTTCCTTTCTATTTGACCTTATTCTTCAATTGTACTGTCCTGTGTAAAAGAGGAATGTCAAACTCTTTGATACATTTTGACTGTTATATTTGACAATTTATAAGTTTTGCCAATGCTCACCATAAGCCAAAATTCTTCCCATTACACCAATCTGAAAGCTTGTTTGGAATTATTACTAATTGCAGCCTCAACT
>NW_003558889.1:0-1050 GCF_000090795.2 Amphimedon queenslandica
GGATTGGGAGGGGTATAGAAGAGAGTTATAAGTGCATGCAATCTGTAATGTACAAGTCTGTTAGCATAGATTACATGTATGTGATGTTACATTTATAGGGAAAGAAGATCGAAAGAGCTACTGTGTACATGTACAAATATTAATATCCAGTGGGACCTCCATTATTGCATTCAATCACTTTCGATATTACTTTACGTAAGTGTCCGATATATTTTCTACACTTTCTTCTATCCAGTGGGACCTCCATTATTGCATTCAATCACTTTTGATATTACTTTACGTACGTGTCCCATATATTTACTACACTTTCTTCTATTTACAGTTTCCCAACAATCCATGATTCCTTTGACTAATTCCTCCTTTCGTTGTGGCTGCACTACTCTCCTGACATATTCTTTGAGCTCGTGCCATAGATTTTCAATCGGATTAAGATCTGGGGATTCTGGTGGTGTTTTCAACCAGTTTATTTTGTTGGCTTCTAACCGCTCCTTACTTTCTTTGAGGAATGTTTGGGATCATTATCCTGCATCAATCTTTGAGATGGATTTAAATGCTGGGTATAAGGAATCAGTCCATTTTCCAAAACTTCAATAAAGCCAGCTGAATTCATTTTTTCTTCAAACAGCAGAATTGGCGTCTTTCCTTGGCAACTTATACCTGCCCATGCATGTACCTTATAGGGGTGTTTTGCTCTATATAATAGGTTTTAAAAAAATACCATTAACGTACATGTAATATTAATTTAGTGCTACCTTGGTTTTGGTTTCGAGGGCACCTATTTTCCTTCATGAAAATCTCCTGTGGGATTCGAATTCAATTGTACACTCATCACTGTACAGTACATCAGAAAAACCAGTAGTCCTGTGCTCCTGCAACTGATCTTGATCCAATTTCATTCGCTTCTCTTTATTTGGTCCTCTAATGATCTGGCAGTATGCACTGCCACGGTATGTCCAACCAAGTGTATTGCGAGACTTCAATATTGTTTTCAGTGACAGTGAATGACCTTTCTCAACGAGAAGCTACTGAAGTTGAGTAGCAGTGCTTTCA
>NW_003558890.1:0-1050 GCF_000090795.2 Amphimedon queenslandica
GTTGATCCTAATGTTCAAGAGAAAGATGGTTGGAATGCTTTTATGTTGGCTTGTCAAAATGGTCACACTCAAATAGTTGAACTGTTGCTGAAGGAACAAGTTGATCCTAATATTCAAGAGAAAGATGGTTGGAATGTTTTTATGTCAGCTTGTAAAAATGGTCACACTCAAATAGTTGAACTGTTGCTGAAGGAACAAGTTGATCCTAATGTTCAAGAGAAAGATGGTTGGAATGCTTTTATGTTGGCTTGTCAAAATGGTCACACTCAAATAGTCAAACTGTTGCTGAAGGAACAAGTTGATCCTAATGTTCAAAAAGAAGATGGTTGGAATGCTTTTATGTCAGCTTGTAAAAATGGTCATACTCAAATAGTTGAACTGTTGCTGAAGGAACAAGTTGATCCTAATGTTCAAAAGAATAATGGTTGGAATGCTTTTATGTCAGCTTGTAAAAATGGTCATACTCAAATAGTTGAACTGTTGCTGAAGGAACAAGTTGATCCTAATGTTCAAGAGAAAGATGGTTGGAATGCTTTTATGCTGGCTTGTCTAAATGGTCACATTCAAATAGTCGAACTGTTGCTGAAGGAACAAGTTGATCCTAATGTTCAAGAGAAAAATGGTTGGAATGTTTTTATGTTGGCTTGTCAAAATGGTCATACTCAAATAGTCAAACTGTTGCTGAAGGAACAAGTTAATCCTAATGTTCAAGAGAAAGATGGTTGGAATGCTTTTATGTCAGCTTGTAAAAATGGTCACACTCAAATAGTCAAACTGTTGCTGAAGGAACAAGTTGATCCTAATGTTCAAAAAGAAGATGGTTGGAATGCTTTTATGCTGGCTTGTCTAAATGGTCATACTCAAATAGTCAAACTGTTGCTGAAGGAACAAGTTGATCCTAATGTTCAAGAGAAAGATGGTTGGAATGCTTTTATGTTGGCTTGTCAAAATGGTCACACTCAAATAGTTGAACTGTTGCTGAAGGAACAAGTTGATCCTAATATTCAAGAGAAAGATGGCTGGAATGTTTTTATGTTGGCTTGTCAATAT
>NW_003558891.1:0-1050 GCF_000090795.2 Amphimedon queenslandica
ACATTGAACAATCTTCTGTTTAAACTTCTTCATCAACTCTTTATCATTTAGGAATGGGTCTCCCAGACCTCTTGTATCATAAAACACCACTGGTGTACCATAGACAGAGCCAGTGTGTTCTTTTATTGTATCATGTGTGCCAGGGAATAAATCATCTGGTGCTATGACTGCCTTCCTACCCAGCATTGAATTGATGAGTGTTGATTTTCCTGCTCCTGTCATACCAAGCACCATTATTGTCAATGGTGTCTTGGTCATTTCTTGTTGCGGTATGGCCAACTCATATCGGTCTATACCTTTAGGTAGTGCCTCATAACCTCTCTCACTGTCACTAGGCATATGTAGCTCACCACCATAATCAGCTGAATGAGCCATAGCCATAGTATCTTGCCCTTTAAAATATAAAGTATTGTTAATAGAATAAATATAGGTTATACACCGACTAGGAGGGATTCATACTATTTTAATCCCGAGGGCGTAGCCCGAGGGATTAAAATAGTATGAATCCCGACTAGGAGGTGTATAACGTATTTAAACTATATTCATTGGTATTTGAAGATATTCATTGGTGTTTTAAAGATATTCATGGGTGGTTTAAAGATATTCATGGTATTATCACGTGACTTACCCTGAAGATTGAAGAGCACGTGGCCCAGAGAGTAGCAGCCAGGGTAGATTTATAGAATCTATGCTAAAAAACTGAAAAGAAGAGTCACAGACAGAGCTTGTAGAGACGCTGAGACTCCTGAAGCAAGAGAAGCCAGGCTTGCAGCAGCTAGAGCTCGTGGAGGTTGAGACTCCTGAAGAGAGAGAAGAAGACTGACCGCCGGACAGAGCTCATCATGAGACTTGGTCTGTCGAAGAAGAGTTAGGCTTAATCCAGAAGAGCCAATGAGCCACTTGCTGATAGACATCACCATCTGGCAGCTGACAATAATAATTATTGCTAATTCAATGTTTACTTGCAAAACAATTTCAACTTAAAAATTTTTGCTCCGCAGCTAGGGAGGTTATACGATTTTAATCCCTCATTAACTCATAAACATCAAA
>NW_003558892.1:0-1050 GCF_000090795.2 Amphimedon queenslandica
GTACCAGTGGAGTAAGGTATGTAATGTCAGTATGTGAGTATCAGTGTATAGTAACATGTTATATCACTTATTACTAGTCATTGTATTGTTATGTTATATCATATCAACAGATTGTTCTACCTGAATCTGTTACTGGTAGACTGCTCCATTCCTTATCATCAATAATGATGAGTCCAGACTGTGTGTGGTTGGTGGTAGTGGGTGGGGCTGGAGCAACTAAATGGGAAGATGTAGGAAGAGGAGTAATGAAACCATTTGGTACATATATCACTGATCCTAATATCACAATGTTAATAGAACTAGGTAAGAACTGAACTATTACACATGTATAATGAATATAATATCAGTACTGTTCATATTAAGTGATGATGCATACTTTTCTACATGTCTTATACTGTATTATTGGGTGAAGCCTGTACTGGTGGAGTAGTTCTGTTTGTACATGTACATCTGGGCATGGCTAGGGGTGGAGCCCCATTAAGTTTACATTCTTTTAGTATTAATAATGTGATTAGCCTTTACTCTCTGTCTATCCTTCGTCTGACCTTTATCCACTCTCTCTCTCTCTCTCTCTCTCTCTCTCTCTCTCTCTCTCTCTCTCTCTCTCTCTCTCTCTCTCTCAGTTCTCACTAAAGGTCAATGGACAGTAAGTGAAGTACTAGATTCTACTGATCTTACTAAAGAGGCCTATCAACACAAATATCAATCATTCCTTAAAACAAGACAATGGTGGCAAGATCGTTGTTCTATAGTCTATCCAACAGAAAAGGAAGTACAACAGCAGCAGTACATACAAGTACTGCAACAGGAGTTAAGAGTATTTGAAGTAAATAAAACCTCACTGCAGGAAGCACTCCTTGAGGCTAGTCAGCAAGGTATAGTCCTCTACTGTGTGTGTGTGTGTTTATTATTTTGTGATTTGTGAATAAACTTTACATTAAGAGGTGATATATGTGACACATTTAATTACTAATGACACATTATGACATGATTGTTAATTGTTGTTAATAGTGTATATGTGTATTGGTTAGGTGATGTTACTGATGATAC
>NW_003558893.1:0-1050 GCF_000090795.2 Amphimedon queenslandica
GGTAACTGTAGCTATAGGTACATTTATGTATGAGTAGTAACTGGGTAACCATGGTAACTTTGGTAACCAAGGTAACTGTAGCTATAGGTACATTTATGTATGAGTGGTAACTGGGTAACCATGGTAACTCTGGTCACCAAGGTAACTGTAGCTATAGGTACATTTATGTATGAGTGGTAACTGGGTAACTTATGTATGAGTGGTAACTGGGTAACCATGGTAACTTTGGTAACCAAGGTAACTGTAGCTATAGGTACATTTATGTATGAGTGGTAACTGGGTAACCATGGTAACTCTGGTAACCAAGGTAACTGTAGCTATAGGTACATTTCTGTATGAGTGGTAACTGGGTAACCATGGTAACTCTGGTAACCAAGGTAACTGTAGCTATAGGTTCATATATGTATGAGTGGTAACTGGGTAACCATGGTAACTTTGGTAACCAAGGTAACTGTAGCTATAGGTACATTTCTGTATGAGTAGTAACTGCCGGGGTAACCATGGTAACTCTGGTAACCAAGGTAACTGTAGCTATAGGTACATTTATGTATGAGTGGTAACTGGGTAACCATGGTAACTTTGGTAACCAAGGTAACTGTAGCTATAGGTACATTTATGTATGAGTGGTAACTGGGTAACCATGGTAACTCTGGTAACCAAGGTAGCTGTAGCTATAGGTACATTTCTGTATGAGTGGTAACTGGGTAACCATGGTAACTCTGGTAACCAAGGTAACTGTAGCTATAGGTACATTTCTGTATGAGTGGTAACTGGGTAACCATGGTAACTCTGGTAACCAAGGTAACTGTAGCTATAGGTTCATATATGTATGAGTAGTAACTGCCGGGGTAACCATGGTAACTCTGGTAACCAAGGTAACTGTAGCTATAGGTACATTTATGTATGAGTGGTAACTGGGTAACCATGGTAACTTTGGTAACCAAGGTAACTGTAGCTATAGGTACATTTATGTATGAGTGGTAACTGGCTAACCATGGTAACTTTGGTAACCAAGGTAACTGTAGCTATAGGTACATTTATGTATGAGTA
>NW_003558894.1:0-1050 GCF_000090795.2 Amphimedon queenslandica
GTCAGCGGCTGACACTCGCAGGCCGCATGACTACTGAGGCCCCAGGTTGTAAAAAATAATAATAAAGAATAATAATAAATAATAAAAATAACAAATTATAAACGATAATAATAATTAAATAATAATAAATCATAAAACCTAGATCTATAACCTATACCTACACTATATAACCTATATCCTATAACAACCTGTTTCCTAATTTCTATACTATAACTACCTTCTACTTTCTACTATATAACACCTACACCATAACCTAATATAACTATACCTGCCTCCTAATTTCTACTACAATACCTATACTATACCTATAACTACCTTCTCACTTCTACACATAACCTATATCCTAGGTATCACTACATGTTTCCTATAATTATTTATTACACTACACTGTATAACCTGTATACCTAACACTACACGTTTCCTAATTTCTACTACTAAACCTACACTATATAACCAGTACCCTTCTAATTCCTACTGCTACCTATGACACAATGATGGCTACGTGTACATGTAAACCATCATAATTAACCTTGCTATAAAAGTACATTCTCATCTTATAACACCATACCACTATATTTATATCTACATTAACTTATTAACCTATGAATCTTACTATGACACAAAGATACCTATACCATATTAACCTTGCTATACAAATACATTTCTATCTTAATATCATACCATATTACCTATACCAAGAGTACATGTACTCTTGCCTATACCTACAACTTATAATGTATACACAATTTAATGTAAGACAAGTTACCATAATACTATACCATTATCTAATGACCTATTAGGCTATTACTGCCTACTATCTTAATGTCTAAATATTTTAACCTCTACAACATCAACATAATGAGTAGTTCAATACACAGTCTACCACACAATGTGCATATAATTAAGAATAATTATTAAATTAAGAATTAATTGTGCATCCTATAAAATAACAATAGACACTTGTCACGAAATGCAACACAGAAATGAGATTTCGCTAATATCGTGTCAACTTAAAGCGTTATGTGCATCAAAACGTCAGATCACGCACAT
>NW_003558895.1:0-1050 GCF_000090795.2 Amphimedon queenslandica
TAGTGTATGGAGGCCTTTACTCTACATCTAACAACACATTTACAATTACAACAACAACACAACAAACAACATTGTGATTATTGTCATCATAATCATCATCATGACATTACTTCTATTGTCAAAGGGATGATGTCAATTCCTCTTTTGTGTATCATTGATGGAAGTGAACTCCTGAACTCTCTCATATCAACAATAACCTTTAAATGATACATGCAATTAAAATTTAAGGAAAATTAGTTAAGCTCACAATTGGTCTTGTTTCTTCTTGTTTGGTGGCTCCTCCAGCTTTTCTGGTGCTATTTGACTTGCCATTCTCTTCTCCTCTTCCACTTCCTCTCTGTAACAATGTATTACCAGTGTCTCTTCCTTCTCTATCTGCTGGTATAACCATATGCTATAGGAAGAAATCATACATAAACATACATACAAGTGTTCTCTCCTCTCCGTTTCCTTTCTCAGCTTCCTCTTTCTTCCCATCCTCCCTCTTTTCTCTCAACTCTATCTTTTTCCCTCTCTGTCTCTTTCTCTCACAGCTTTTTGCTGAATAAGTTGCTGAAAGGCTTGCTTCTCTCTCTTAATGGAGTCCAGGTACATCTATAAATATAAAAACTATTGTCACATCATTATTCCTTCTTCTTCAGACCTGTTCTTCCACAGAGCTATCATAAACTAGGAAATATACTTTAAGGGGAATCTCACGACGGGTAGCTTTAAATATCTATCAAAAAAAAGATGGAAGAGAGAGGAGAAAGTGACAATGATTAGAAATTAAAAATAAACTTAATAATTACAGTACCTCTATCTGTCTAGTTAGCTTTATATCAGCATCATACAATATAACGACACTTGGTTTAAAACTGTGTAAAACTCTCGTAAAATTATAAGTATTTCTATAAAGCAAATGAAAAATGATACATATACAAATACATGTACATAACTATACATGTACATATGCATGTACATTGTGTACATATGCATGTACATTGTAAATGTAATGGCTTAAGGTGCTTACTTTGAACTATTAAATGAATGAATCAGTATGGGGTCATG
>NW_003558896.1:0-1050 GCF_000090795.2 Amphimedon queenslandica
CTTCTGTTTTCCTTACTACAATTACCACCTATTTCCCAATTGTCAAGTGCGTGAAGTTATTTTCCCAAGTATACAGATTTGTACTAATGCACTATTATTACTTTCTTTTTTATTATTAATTTTCTTATGTAGCTACATCACTCACTCCAGTGACTCATGCATCATTTCTAGTTGTTGGTGGAATTACAGTGGCAGTGGTCTGTATAATTCTTGTATGTACATGTCTACTAATAATAGCATGTATCATTATTGTTTGTGTGAGGAAAAGATCATCTAAAAGTAATCCTGAGGAACTGAGACAATCATTAAATGCTGCTATCAATGATGACCATGATGCTAATGTTAATAGTCTGAAGGATAATCCAGCATATGCTACAAGTACTGGATCTACAACACTACAGGATGATCCAGCATATGCTACAAGTACTGGATCTACAACACTACAGGATGATCCAGCATATGCTACAAGTACTGGATCTACAACACTACAGGATAATCCAGCAAATACTACAAGTACTGGATCTACAATACTACAGGATAATCCAGCATATGCTACAAGTACTGGATCTACAACACTACAGGATGATCCAGCATATGCTACAAGTACTGGATCTACAACACTACAGGATAATCCAGCATATACTACAAGTACTGGATCTACAACACTACAGGATAATCCAGCATATGCTACAAGTACTGGATCTACAACACTACAGGATAATCCAGCATATGCTACAAGTACTGGATCTACAACACTACAGGATAATCCAGCATATGCTACAAGTACTGGATCTACAACACTACAGGATAATCCAGCATATACTACAAGTACTGGATCTACAACACTACAGGATAATCCAGCATATGCTACAAGTACTGGATCTACAACACTACAGGATAATCCAGCATATACTACAAGTACTGGATCTACAACACTACAGGATAATCCAGCATATGCTACAAGTACTGGATCTACAACACTACAGGATAATCCAGCATATACTACAAGTACTGGATCTACAACACTACAGGATAATCCAGCATATGCTA
>NW_003558897.1:0-1049 GCF_000090795.2 Amphimedon queenslandica
AAGCAGAAGTTGATTGAGTTGATTCAATGCTTGGTGAAGCAGAAATTGATTGACTCAATTCAGTATTTGTTGAAGCAAAAGTTGATTGAGTTGATTCAACACTTGGTGATGCAGAAATTGATTGACTCAATTCAGTATTTGTTGAAACAGAAAATGATTGAGTTGATTCAACACTTGGTGAAGCAGAATATGATTGAATTGATTTAATGCTTGGTGAAGCAGAAATTGAATGGGTTGATTTAACACTTGGTGAACCAGAAATTGATTGACTCAATTCAGTTTCTGTTGAAGCAGAAGTTGATTGAGTTGATTCAACATTTGGTGAAGCAGAATATGATTGAGTTGATTCAGTATTTGTTGAAGCAGAAGTTGATTGAGTTGATTCAATGCTTGGTGAAGCAGAAAATGATTGAGTCGATTCAGTATTTGTTGAAGCAGAAGTTGATTGAGTTGATTCAACACTAGGTGAAGCAGAAAATGATGGAGTCAATTCAGTATTTGCTGAAGCAGAAGTTGATTGAGTTGATTCAATGCTTGGTGAGGCAGAAAATGATTGAGTTGATTCAATATTTGTTGAAGCAGAAGTTGATTGAGTTGATTCAACACTTGGTGAAGCAGAATATGATTGAGTTGATTCAATGCTTGGTGAAGCAAAAATTGATTGAGTTGATTCAACACTTGGTATTAATTCAGTATTCATTGAAGCAGAAGACGATTGAGTTGATTCAATGCTTGGTGAAGCAGAAGTTGATTGACTCAATTCAGTATTTGTTGAAACAGAAAATGATTGAGTTGATTCAACACTTGGTGAAGCAGAATATGATTGAGTTGATTCAATGCTTTGTGAAGCAGAAATTGATTGAGTTGATTTAACACTTGGTGTTAATTCAGTATTCATTGAAGCAGAAGACGATTGAGTTGATTCAATGCTTGGTGAAGCAGAACTTGATTGACTCAATTCAGTATTGGTTGAAACAGAAAATGATTGAGTTGATTCAACACTTGGTGAAGCAGAAAATGATTGAGTTGATTCAACACTTAGTGAAGCA
>NW_003558898.1:0-1049 GCF_000090795.2 Amphimedon queenslandica
CGAACACGTCCACCGTTATAATTAATTTTATATTTTGAGAGCATCGCTGTGCGGGGCGTGGCTATCATCGCTAGGAGCGACGTAATTAAAAATTATAATCACATAATATGGTTCGTTTTCTTAGATATTTTTGCAGCATTGTAGCTGGTAAGTCAAAGATTCTATAGTTTATTTAATGTTTTATATCTTCTTGATAGTAATATGTGCATTTCTTCTGCAAATGGTCAAGGAGGCTGCAGTATTGGTCATGTCTAAAATTCTGAAACACAGAGCCACATCTCTAATATTCCCACAGGCTGGTACCTTAATCTTGATAGTCCCCTTAGCTGCCCTGGTAGGCTTAGCACTCATTCTACCTGCCTCTCAACAGTGGGTATTATTGCATACCTTGAGCATTCTGGAAACCACTAGAAAATGGCACCTATCAATGAGTTAGTAGCACTGATGCATTAGTTGTTTATTTTTGTTCATTTTGGGTATTGATATTTCTTTTTTGTTATTTACTTGTGCAGGTACCAAATTCTGATGGTTCATATTGCCAGTATTTTGATGAAGCAGATAATGATAGTAAATACATCATGCATGTATATCTTTAAATTGCTGCTTGTTAATGGATAAATTTGGATAAAATGGCTTTGTTCAGTTCTGCTCTTTCGAGGCTTTTTCTGGTTTTTAGAGAGCATTTATAGCTAATTTCTTAGATAATTTAGGTACGAAATTATATTTCATAATTTTAAGTCATATGACATGCTTAATTAATATTTCAATGAATTAATTAATATTCTGTTACTAAAAAATTGATTATGCAAATCAATAATGTTAATTTTTAAATAAGGCACTAAAATAATTGAATCAGTCAATGTCTATGATACATGCATCACTATTATTCTATTAATTGTAGTTGACTTTCATTCCCCTGTATGCATTCTGGAGGTCAGGGTAATAGCATTTCCCCTGCCTCTAGACCTCCTCCTAATTGACCAGCTTCAGGAGATGGGAGCTCATCATTCTCTTCAGATTCCAATTGAAGGATGGAGAGCATGAGCCTG
>NW_003558899.1:0-1049 GCF_000090795.2 Amphimedon queenslandica
TCTCGACTCATAGCTTTGGACAAGAAGCCGGGAGTACGCCCGATTGGAATTGGAGAGGTCATTAGGCGTGTCATCGGTAAGTCTATTCTTAATGTGATTAAATCTGATATCATGGAGGTGACTGGTTGCTCTCAATTGTGTGCTGGTATTAGTTCTGCTTGTGAGGCTGTGGCCCATGCTGTTCGTGAAGTATATGATTCTGATGGTGCTGAGGGCTTTCTATTGGTTGATGCGACTAATGCTTTCAATTCATTGAACAGAGGTATGGCATTGAGGAATGTGCTTCATCTTTGTCCTTCCCTTGGTCGGGTTCTGATTAATTTATACCGTATTGAGAGTAATCTCTTTATTGGTGGTGATACCTTATTATCTAAGGAGGGGACCACGCAGGGAGATCCATTGGCTATGGTTATGTATGCTGTTGCATCAATTCCACTGATTCGGGAACTGTCATCTATTCCTAATGTAAGACAACTTTGGTATGCAGACGATGCAACTGGTATGGGCTCTCTGCGTGGTTTGAGACAGTGGTGGGGCAGGATTAAGGAGCTAGGAGTCTATTATGGTTATTGGCCAAATGCCATCAAGTCCACTCTTCTAGTAAAGAAAGATCACTTGGAGGAGGCCCGTGAGCTATTTCGCGGTACTGATGTGATGATTACGTGTGAAGGTGTTAAGGTACTGGGATGTCCTGTTGGTACCCAGGAGTATGTGAACAAGGAGTTGACTAATAAGGTTAAGGTATGGTGTGAGAGAGTATGTCTGTTATCTAAAGTTGCTGTTTCTCAGCCCCAGTCTGCCTATAGTGCCTTCACTCATGGTTTGTTTAGTGAATGGACTTATCTGTTTCGTACTTGTCAATTTGAGGAGTGTCAGGTCCAACCCCTTAATGACTGTTTGTTTAATGTTTTTATTCCTTCTCTTTTGGGAAGGGATGCTGTGAGTGAGTTGGAGAGGGACTGGCTCTCTCTTCCTACTCGATATGGTGGTTTGGGGCTGGTCAATCCATGTTGGTTTGCTAGGTGTCAAAGATCAAGTTCTGTTGCTAT
>NW_003558900.1:0-1049 GCF_000090795.2 Amphimedon queenslandica
TAGACAATTTGCAAGTATTTTAGATCTAGTATCAATTAGGATTGTATACATGAACTTAACATTTGATGTGTGAGTGTGTGTGTGTGTGTGTGTGTCATACATGTACATGTATATGTGGATGTGTTATTACATTATGGAGTGCATGTACATGTGTGTTCATTTTTTCAATCTTTGTTTGCATCAGATTTTTTTCCCACTGCATGTAGTGCTTTTTTTGGGAAATAATTTTGTATTTATTTATGAGATAAGTACACTATCAGTGTATGATGAGTCAATGCTGTAATGGTCACAAGACAGTTCATGTTTTTGCATTAGAATAAATGACTAATATCAAACTGCATGTTCTGGTTTTGTAAAGGAAACATTATGCTGACATTACCTTCTTAACCAAGTCAACATATTTTATGTTTTACATGTGAAATAGCAATTAAAAAATACCCACGTTATACAAGAACATAAAAAATTTAAAAAAAACAAGATAAAGCAGGATTCTGGATCAAATTCATAAAAAGTAATGGAAAAAAGGGAAGTAGGATTCCGAACGACTAGCAAAGATGCAAAATGAAAATCCTACTCTCGTGATGTAAATTCTACTTTATGCATTGTACTTTTAATATTAAACATGATAAAAATTACTAGATAATAATACTATCATAACAGGCCCCCAGTAATTCAAAATCCACAAGAAGTCTTATACGATTCTCCCTTGGAATTGTCATCATTTGAACTTCAACCGAGAATTCAACCTCCACCCACCCACTATAGAGTAATGGCAGAGCAAGAAAATCAACAATGATGAATTTTATAAATAAGACTCTATGCACTAGCTGTGTTTGTTGGTATAGGCACATCACTAGATTGCAAGTAGCTAATATAAAGTTGTGTGTACTATTATTATCTACAGCTATTTTTTATGTACAATTAAATCTTTGCTTGCATCAGTGCATTACCTTGTGTAACAGAACTGCCCTAGATCCAAACAGTAGTATCCTTTAGGAAAATTAGTATAAGCGATGTACCATCAAACTGAATGTATAAGTGAATGTATC
>NW_003558901.1:0-1048 GCF_000090795.2 Amphimedon queenslandica
GAAAAGTGAATTCTTTATTATTTCAAGAGAACAATATATTACAACAGTTCTTGTAATTAAGATCTAAGATCTGATCGCTCAGAATCAATTTCTTGGAGATTCTTGTCATCAACTCCTAGCCGTATACCCAACTGATGCCATCTGCTTGTCCTCACTATAGCACACACAGTCTTCAGATCTGGTTTACCATTCATAACTGAGCTCAAGCTATTAGGAGGGAGAGGAGGAGTAGGAGAAGGACTTCTTTTTTCAGCCATTGCTTTATGTTTTCAGGGTTACTTTCAATAGCTATTAACTTCTTGATCTTTTTCAAACAGCAGTACGGTAATTAACATATGACTGTTGTGATAACCTGCACTATCACAACTGTGTAGTAAAATTGATGGCATTGTTATCTTGCATCATTGACTGATTGGAATATCCTGCCCATCTTTCTGCTTCTATATTTGCAATTTCTAATGTCTCTCCATGCAACAGTTGACATGTGACTTATTACAGTTGTAATATCATAAGATTATTATTCTTATTAATATGAGTATATACATGTATTATCACTTATGTAAAGTTATGTGTTCATAATTGTATTGCACATGCTCAGAACAACTACTACATTGTTGAATAGTTTTCTATTGTGATTCTGGAAAAGTGAATTCTTTATTATTTCAAGAGAACAATATATTACAACAGTTCTTGTAATTAAGATCTAAGATCTGATCGCTCAGAATCAATTTCTTGGAGATTCTTGTCATCAACTTCTAACTGTATACCCAACTGATGCCATCTGCTTGTCCTCACTATAGCACACACAGTCTTCAGTTACCATTCATAACTGAGCTCAAGCTGTTAGGAGGGAGAGGAGGAGTAGAAGGACTTCTTCAGCCATTCTGGTGTTAGTCTTTGTCAGGCTACTTGTAGCAGATGTCCTTTTAGAGTGAGTGAATTGAAAGCATGTAGCTTATGCTATTGTTATGCAGCAGCTATGTTATTGTAATCAACTTTATAATGATATTCATCACAACGTAGTATTGACAGCTTTCATGGATAAATT
>NW_003558902.1:0-1048 GCF_000090795.2 Amphimedon queenslandica
ATAACTGTATCATGCCTGATTTTATTATTGTATTGTGACTGAGTGCCAAAATCCATGATTTAGACTGATATCAGGACTGATTTAAACTAGAAATCATCTTAGTTCAAGCTTTAATTTTTGGGTGTGCAAGACAGCCATACTGTACTGTAGTCTCGCCGCTCGCGAGCCAGACCATTCCCCAGCCTGCAGCATTGGGGTGGCCTGGATGAGAATGGTCTGGCTCACGAGACTAACTGTACTGCATGCCATAGATTACTGTCACGTGAGGAGGATTGATTTCATAATTTGGATTGTGCAAAATGCAGTTTTTATAAATAAACTCCACTCCATTTCAAACATTATTTATAAAAATCTAAACACTCCAAGTGAGGCCTTTCAAAGGATCCCTTCCACTGGTCGGGGGGTATAGAACCACTTAAGTTAGTCTTATAGCCTGGTATTGATATAGGGACCTCCAGGTGATCCCTCATTGAGGGAAGGATGAGGTTCTTAGTGCATCCTTGATAGTGATCAGACTGTAGTAATAATACCTGCTGTTGGAAACGAGCCTAGAGACAGAAAGAGAAAGTGATTTCAAAATATCTTTTTTTAAATAATAAATAAATAGCTGAAGCTAATAAAAGCAGAATAGAGAATAAAACAGAATTGAATAAATACAGAGATAAAGAGACAAATCAAATAAATAAAATAAATCAGGATTAAAATTCACAGTCTAAGTAAAATTTTATGTAAGAGATTGAGGTTGATTGTTCAATACAATGTATATTACTTTCTTACTTGAACTAATCTGTTCTTTAGATTATTAACATGAAGTTGCTGTGTCTCCAGAATCGACTGTGCACTCCTAAACTGTCTCTCAAGCTCGGCATAATTAATAGCGTCAAGACAAGCAAACCCTGCACCTAAAAATAAACAAAAAAATTAAAAATAAAATTGTAATTGTATACCTTTAATAAAACAAATGTATGCATAATAGCTTAAACCAACTCACTTCCAGTTAACAAAGAGAGAAGTGAAGATGAGAAATTATTTATCCTAAAATATCAAT
>NW_003558903.1:0-1048 GCF_000090795.2 Amphimedon queenslandica
CCCAACAAATGGCTGCCACGACTTTTGCAGCCTTGCTATACCAGGAAAATGAGCTCCTATGCTTACCAGACTTCTTAGAGGACCTCATCTTGACCAGAGGACTCCATTGGTACCACTAGCGTGGCTCTAGACCTTGTCTAAGAGAAAATCCAAAAATCGGTGAACCGGCCGTTTTGTTCAGCCACCTTTTTTCATCATCATCATCATCATCAAATCAGAAGTCCTGTCAATCCAGTTGTCGGTGTGTATCTCAGTATTGGTTGGTGCTACAAGGATAATTCTTACACCAATCTACTCCAACAGTCTATGCGCAGGTCCACGTCCCATCAGATCATTCTTCAAGTGAGGAAAAAGTGATACTGTGACTGCTGGATCGAGCCATCTTAGCTGCATGCCGCCATTTTGTTAATTAATGAAGCTTGCCATGTGCTCCAAAATTTGGGTGTGGTCGCGCATGCTCAGATCTGCAGATCTGCAGCTCTCGAAGAAGCAAGTTATTTTACCAAGCTATGCTTGGAATCAACTTACTGCAATACTTTAGTGGAGGTTTCCAGCTAAAAGAAGGTATTGACTTTACATGTTACTGTTTTATCAAGTGTGTTATTTTATTTTATTAAAAAAACAAACAATTAATTAATGTTATGACTTATGATATGCAATGATAATTATGAACTTGACAACAGCCTGGAAGAACAGGAATAGCAGGGAAGATGGACACTCTTAGCTCACAGGTTCTTGAACAAGGACTTGTGTCAAGACTAATTCCTTCAGCATGTCAGTCTATTTGATGCTGTCTCTCATAAATGTTATAACAATGATAATAATAAAGAAAATTATTGTTTGTGTAAAATCAACAAGTATCACAATTGCAACTAAAGAAATACTATAAATATTATTTTTAAAATCAACACAAACGAGAACATAAAAAATTTATAAAAAAAGATGAAGTAGGATTCTGAACGACCAACGAAAATACGAAATATTATAAAAAAATCAACACAAACAAGAACATAAAAAATTTAAAAAAAACAAGATGAAAGTAGGATTC
>NW_003558904.1:0-1048 GCF_000090795.2 Amphimedon queenslandica
AAAGTATGCACTGCTGCGAGCTGTCCCAACTACAATTAATCACAGGAAACTACTCACAACACATCATATTAGCTAACTCACTTGTTCCTAGACCAAGCTGTCTACATGCAACTCCAGCATCAGTGTTGTCCCACGAGTCATCACACACTGTACCCCACCTTCCATTTTGACACAGTTCCACTCTTCCCTCGTTTGAATTTGATCCACCAACAAGACGCAGAGTACCAGAAGTACAAACTGAACCAATAAATACAGCTATTAACAGCACAAATGGATTCCAAAACTAACCGTCACAAGTTACTCCGGCGTCCTCAGAGTGTCCACAGTTGTGAGTGCTCGAGTGTGTGCAGTTTGTCAAAAATTCTTCTGTTCCTGTGCACTGAACATCATCCAGGAGGATACTACCAGTACCCTGACCAAAGTAGGCAAATGATCGAGCGGTTCCACCTGTCATGATATATCATTCATTGTCAAAAGGAATCAACTCACTTGTTCCCCAGCCTAGTTGTCTACACACTACTGCTGCATCAGGGGAGCCCCAGAGATCATCACAGACAGTGCCCCATGATCCACTATCACACACTTCCACTCTTCCTTCCCAATCGTGTGAACCACCAACAAGACGGATTGATCCAGTAGTGCAATCTGTAAATTAATATTCATTAATACATAATTATAGTTTGTAATGCATGGGTGTGTCTGCAGTATTTAGTGATAATGATTAGAAATCTACTCAATTTAAAATAAACATTGTTGCATCAATGTACCACAAACAAGTCTATAGAAGTTATGGCTTTAGTATTACAAAATACTAAACTTTTAAGTTCAAAAATAGATTTACTGTACAATCAAAGCCTCAAAGGTATTAACATTGATTATAGTGACGTATGTATGATTAATATTTTGTGTGGTTTATAAGGAAGTCACAATCTTTGAAACATCAAAAATAGAATTAGTAATTAGTACAATGTAAAAAGAACATAAAAAATTTTAAAAAACAAGATTGAGTAGGATTCCGAACGACCAATGAAAATACAAAATGAAAATC
>NW_003558905.1:0-1048 GCF_000090795.2 Amphimedon queenslandica
GAGCTGTTTTGGATTAAATGAAGACATGAGCATATTTTTTTACTGTATGGGTTGAGCTACCCTTTTTTACAGTGACCTGCTTTTAGTCCCGATCATGTGAGAGAGAAGGGGAGGGTCAGCGGAGGGGAGAGGGTTTCGCCCAGGAGTGTGGGAGAAGTCGTGTCCCCCTTTTGGGTCGGATCGAGGCACCCAGTATCTCATGCTTGAAACCCTCTCTTCTCCTCTTTCACTCTCTTTCCTTTTTGTGTGATATGGACTCTAAGCAGAAGAAAGGATCAGGCTTTTCTTTTTCTTTTTCGTCTCGATCCTTTAACTCATTAAAACCAGGCAAACACTATACAGTTGAGCTAAGCCAGATCACGGTGGGTAGATTGGTGAGGTTTGTGATGCAGGTAGTTTTGAGGAACCTGGGCACTAGCTTCCTAATTCTCATTCTGATCTCTTTCTCGATCCCGTGGCTTTGACTTAGTATCAATTGTTTAGTGTTTGCCTCACCTTTCAAAATAAGTCAATAAGTCTCATTGTAGGTTTATGATCAACGTCACGTGAAAACTGCATGCGTAATCTGATGATTTGATGCAAATAACGCATAAAAGTTGACATGAAATTAGCGAAATTTTATTTCTGTGTTGTGTTTTGTGGCTTGAGTGTGAGTGCGTATTGTTACTAGCACAATTTGTTTCATAATTTGAAAATAGTACACCATGTTCTTAATAATTATGCATGTTTCTTATATAGGTGACACAATTCATACATGCTCCTCATACAGGTGACCCAAATTTACACATGTTCCTCATACACATTTTGTTAGATTTTAACGGTCCTAAACATGACCCTAAACTGTTTCTAAGTTTAGCTAATGTTCATATGCTAATTATTGCATATGTGAATCTATAATACTACAAGTAAATAAAAAACATTAAAAATGGAAAAGTAGTAGGATTAAATTGTAAAAAAGTAAAGAAACAAGAGGGGACTTGCAAACGTGGTGTGATATAAAAATCCTACACCACTGCATAAAAAATATTACCCAAAACCAATGCAATAT
>NW_003558906.1:0-1048 GCF_000090795.2 Amphimedon queenslandica
AGTGTGCCATTTACTTCTGTTTGGAAATTAGAAATCAAGACCTGCAGTCAATGTAGCCGTCTGTGATCCAACTAATTAAGCTAAAATTACAGGACTTTGTTACCTTTAAAGCCCTTCAGGAAAGTCTTCATCAAATGATTTCTGGGGTTTTCTTACACATTTATGTTGCTATTAAAATTATTTTCTTAAAAATAATCAAGTTTCCAAGTTCAATGAGTAAATAAAACAAGCAGTGTCCTCATAGGTGTGACGTTAGGACCTGATGGCAGGTCCCAGAGCACATCTACTTTGAGGGAGATACTTAAAACACTCCATACTCATTCATAACAACTTCTTTGCAAGTTTATAAACACTATTCTTATTATTGATATCTTCTCTTTTTAGTAATGTTATTGCTTTATTGTAGTTGATGTGCGATGTCCAGAAGCAATGAGATAGGTTTTTGATGAAGATCAGAGTGCTGACGAGAAATCTTATGGACAATGAAATGAAATGAGAAAGAGGACTTATCTGCAAAAGTAATTAGCTTTTAGTGCTTGAAAATACCGGAGAGCGAGAAATTTAAATTTTTGTGGATTTCGCTTTTTTTCAAAATTAACAAAAATTAATCCCTGAAAATCAATTTAATACGGTTCAAGATGGCCGAAAAGTAGAAAACCACAAAAATTAAAGCCACAAAATTGATTTATAGACGGATCCGCAAGAAATTTAGGCCACAATAATTTCTCGCTATACGATAGGTGTCACTGCGTAATGCTCAAACTATTGGCTATTGGTCAGGAGAAACAAAGGGCTTATTCCCTCTCTCCCACTTTTTAATGTAGGGGCAGAACCACAACTTTGAATTTATTCAGGGGGATAGAGTCCCTCCCAATAATATTGTCAATGATTTTAGGTTAATAGTTCATGCACAATGTTCATAACAAATTGCAAATTTACATCGGGAGAAAGAAGGGCTTTATGCTCCTCCAATTTTTATATGTAAGGTAAAACCTTACGACTAGAATTTAAGCATATCCCTTTGTCAGGAATTAGCTCCCCCTACTTT
>NW_003558907.1:0-1048 GCF_000090795.2 Amphimedon queenslandica
TATACATGCACTCATATTGTGTAGAAAATTTGAGCTGATTTTGTTCAAAGAGACTTTTTAAGTTGCGTTAAAATTGGTTAAGAGTCCCTGTACTAGGATAACCAAAATTTCGCCAAATTAATTATAATAGGAGGAAATTTTGCATTTTTATGATGCAAATACATGTACTTCTATTACATAAAAATGTTTGAGCTAATTTCAACCAAAATGGATTTTTATAAATTTTTAAAGTTGCTCTAAAAATGGCTAAAAGTCACTGTACTAAAGTACAGGGTTATGGCCTAATTTTGCCAAAATTGAAAAGGAGAGAATTTTTCATTTTTATTGCACTTTATGTTATTTATACATGTTCTTGTTTTGCGTATAACGTTTGAGCTGATTTTCATCAAAATTTGATTTTATTACATTTTCTGATGCATATACATGTACATGTATTTATGTTGTGTAGAAAGTTTGAGTTAATTGAGTCTAAACTTTTTAAGTTGCTGAAATTACTATCTATTTTTGTTATTGTGTTCCCTCCATTCGTTTGGCGTGATTTTTGTAGAAAACCATGGACTATTAGCATTTGTCCCTTTTGATTTTTTTTGAAAATTTACCACTTTTAAAATGGCTATAAGTCAGCAAATTATTGTTGGAATCAAATCTATGTCAGACTTTATGTTTATCAGTAAAGTATCATTAATCATTTCTTATTATTTATTATAGGTTGTGGACCTGAGGCTGAACTCATCATCTCAATGACTGATCTCTCATTCATATACTGAAGATCTATAGACTGGGTTTAGGAACTAAGGACTGTAACACTATAAGACTGGTTTAATTAATTAAAATCATTATTGATTTGTACTCTGCATGTATGGCTGAAGTGTGTTTTTTATTGGCCTCGCCTACGCGAGGTATAGGTAGTTGTTGTGTCTGTCTGTCTGTCATTCATTCTGTACAACTGAAATTTGTCTTTAATAAACAATAACTTTAGCACAGCGTGTTCTAAGCTTCTAGATCTTTCTTATTGACTTGGAAAAGTCTTTCTTAACTGTTTTGTGTG
>NW_003558908.1:0-1048 GCF_000090795.2 Amphimedon queenslandica
GATCATTTCAAGCATACTCAGTGGCGGATCTAGGGGGGTTCCATGGAACCCCCCCTTTGGCAGAAGAAGTTGTCTTTTTGCAGTATCTTTGGATTCTTTGCAGTCAGTTTGCATCACTTTTCCTCCATTTTATTAGTTAGATCTACACCCAAATTTTAATTAAAATTAATGAGCTACACCTACTTAAGTGAAATGGAACTCCCCTTTTAATTTTTCTGGATCCGCCAGTGATACTGCTATGTTACTGGTACTTCTGATTGCTCCTTAAAGCACTGGAAACTGCTGAAATCATGATCAGGGGGCTAGATAACTTTGCTAAGAGGCTTGGTAGTGATGCAAGAGTCCAGGACTTCAGTAATTTTTTCTGAGCCCAGCCCTGAGGGGGGTGCTCAAGCCCCCTCAGCCCCCCCCCTAAATACGCCTCTGCACATTATATATGGTAATTGAAACTTTAATAGGAATTTATATGCATAATATTAATATTGTATGCAATATATATTTTGCTGGTGTATTTTTTTTCAATTTGGTTGCATTTTTCTTTTTGCGAATAAAAATTTTAACAATTTTAATGTAATTACCACATCTACTACTTATAATCAACACACTATTTTCAGATTTTAATTTTGCAAATTTTTCAAAATACAAAAATTGCAAAATTTTATCTCCGCAAAAAATTATGGTATATACAGTACGATTAAAATTTCAGTCATTATTTAAAATGGTAGGTAATTCTATGGTATTCAATCTATTGTAATTGGTAGATTTTTGTATTGTCAAATTTTGAATCCTTTCTAAACAAAAGCATTTACAATTGTTCCTACATGTACATGTATAATTATTAAAGTATATCCATCATAGGTATCAATGCTGATTCAAGCACTACTCAACGCTGTACCTTCACCACTCCTAATCTCCACTGTAAATACACCTATCACATAGCCTTCCCTTATCACAGTGATGGAGCCACTTTCATTGATGTTGAACCTGATGCTGGTATCTTAATATATACTATACATGTACATGTACCTTATTAAATATAATATTAATT
>NW_003558909.1:0-1047 GCF_000090795.2 Amphimedon queenslandica
CTATAGTTCTTTAAACTAAAATTATGGAGATTTTTGTTCTAGTATTAGTTTATCCAATGCTTACGTTCCAGTTAAGTCATGCCAAAAATTGGAGTAATTTAAATACTAGTAGTAGCTCTTAACTAAAATCTTTTTTGTTATATTGCTGAGTTATGTTTCAAATGTACATAAAATGCAATATACACAAAGTAATAAGTTTTACTGCTGCCAATAAAATGATCGAAATGTCACTGGTACAGTTTATATAAAAATGTAACAGCTAAGCTTTGCCTAAAAACATGTTCACCTGTTTATTGTAGTAGTTTGTAACCAATATTTTCAATTCTAGTATTAGTTCTAGTTCTAAGGAGGTTCAATAATTGTAGTTCCAGTATTAGTTCTAGTATTTCAGGAGTAATAATTTTAGTTCTAGTATAAAGTTCTAGTTCTTCAAATAAATAATTTTAGTTCTAGTGTTAGTTCTAGTTCTTCAAATAAATAATTTTAGTTCTAGTATTAGTTCTAGTACTTCAAATAAATAATTTTAGTTCTAGTATTAGTTCTAGTATTTCAGCTACAAAAAAATTAGTTCTAGTTCTAGTTCTAGTTTTTAGAACTAGAACTAAGCAGAACAATAATTATTTAGTTCTAGTATAGAAGAACTAGAACAACACTATTCCATTGTTCTCTGTCCTTGCTTCTTTTTGAAGCCACATGTCCAGTAGTCTCGCGTAGCCAGACTCTCCACCCCTTTTTGACTTTCGTCCAAATGTCAAAAAGGGGGATGGGTCTGGCTACGCGAGACTACATGTCCAGTCCTTGACTCAAGCACAAAGGAATGATGTAAAAGCCAACTCGAGCGGTTCCCTGGCTTAAAAGATTTCCGTGTTGATAGAAGAAGATGAAAGAAGAAGAAGAAGAAGAAGAAAAAGTCTGAAGAATTTTGTAGAAATTTGAATTTGGGCCTATTCTCCAGAAATGCTCTCGCTACATTACAGTCCACCTTAAAGGTACCAGGAGAATCGCTCAGTGAAGGAGAGCTCATCTAAGCCATTTATAAGGCTGTGC
>NW_003558910.1:0-1047 GCF_000090795.2 Amphimedon queenslandica
TTTCTCCTTTTTTGTTTCCCTCTTCCATTTCCAGTGTTTTATCTCTGAGGCCACTTATTTTTATTATAAATTCATTATCATCATCACAATAACACTATTAATATTCCTTGGCCGTCCCCTTACTGTTCCAGCTATCGTTGATGGTCTTTTATAACTTACTTCTACTTTTGCTCTTATTTGTGACTTCTATTAGTTTTGCTGTCCTACTATTCTGGTTTACCCTTTTTTATTTAATTTCTCTGTAACCAACCCTACACTGTATTTCAGATTTGATTATAGCAATAATAAATAATAGTAATAATAATAATGATAATAATTATGAGTATGTGAAACATGGAACCCTCCCCATGCTGCTCCTTGATGTTTGTGTACAGACATACAATACCCCTTCTGCTTCATCTTTTAGGGATAAGCATGTAAATATTTATGTATATCTAGATCTGGGTATATATACATTGCAATGTTTGAGTACTCTACTTGCAAATTGCAGTGGTGCAACAAAACCAATCTGTCTACACACGCAAGCATGTATTATCAAGAGTAGATAAGGGTAATAACAATCTAAATAACAATTATGTAAGAAATAATACAGGGTACATTAAATAATCATCACAATTTCTATAGTTTTATAAGAAAATCATTAAATTCATTAGTAATTCATTTTCACTATATTAGTCTAACTGTCGTCTTCTCCCAAGTTTGTAGCAGTGTGAAATGTACTCGTTTCTTCTTTTTACCATACGGTAAAGGTAAAAATGATGGTGAACTTTGGGCATTGAACAGACTATCTTCTTGTACCTGCTTAACCAGGCAAATGTCTGTTCACATGCCATTGTGTTTAGATCAGGGTGCTTTTCCTTTAACCTTTCTGGGTCATACAATTCTTTACATTTGGGATCAACGTGGTTCTTCATATGTAGCGAATCTATTATCTTGTTGATGTCCTTCCAAATATACTTCAGGTCACCTATAATGAATAATGAAATATATAATAATGTTTACTTTGTTCATACGAACAGTTTAGGTTGGATATGATACCTGGCAATG
>NW_003558911.1:0-1047 GCF_000090795.2 Amphimedon queenslandica
GTAAATTACTGACGGCAAGGGATTAAAATAAAATAGCTCCGACTTATCCTTGGATAATGCTAAAAGCTGGATTAGAGATGAAAAGTGAAATTTGCTCCACAGCTAGAGCACTCATTGCTGTATTGTGTGATATGCAATAAAACTGGAGATAGTTTGTTGACAACCAACGTAAAATTATGATCAGTTCGAAAATAATGTTTATTATGTTGCAACATAGGAGCGCTACCATTTAGGAATAGCTAAAGTAAAGTAGCAAACTTCACGCTGGTTTTCTTGGGGGTCATATGAAGTGTTGTTTCTCTGGATAGGGCGACCGAAAATAGCGCCAGACCGCGTACCGCCTGATCATGGCCACACCTTCTATAATTATTGAATATACTGCTTGTACTGCCGCCTTGCTTGCTTTACAGCCTTTTTGTTCTTTTTTTGTTTAGCTTTTAGATCATGCATTAGCTAGATTTATAGTCTATAGTGTGTTTGTGAAAGTATCCATATCCATTTTCATTTTACTTCAAATAGATCTAGGTGATGCGTTTGTATAAACACAGGATGATCAGAATCCGTTTATATTATATATAGCTAGTGTAAACGGGGCCTTGAATCTAGTGGCCAAGACTGACTCTCTTCACTCACTGAGTCACTGTGGACCCTCTATCAGTCTTTCTTATTATAAAATCCTGTAGTATTCTCTTAGTTAAATCTCAGGAATACTTCTTCACCCGGCGGCCTGGCAGTGTTTAGTGGCCAATCATGAAGATGCTGTCGCTGCTGCCACGACTCCTGCTTGTCCCTATCCTAGCGCTAGCCGAGGCTTTCAGAATCGGTAATACTGTTACCCGAAGGTTACCCTTACTGCTACTGGTTGCTCCTTGACATATCATAATGGCAGTGGCGGATCTGGGTGCAAGTTAATGGTAGGGCCAGGAAGTGGGTGTGTCCACTTTTCAACCAGTTATTTTATGGTTATGCATCTTTTGGCCATTTTTATGATGGGTTTCAACAATTTCCTCATCTATGCTGTGCTTATAATGCTCTTCAAGCACTTGT
>NW_003558912.1:0-1045 GCF_000090795.2 Amphimedon queenslandica
CATAATTGAAAAAAATATTGCTTCACTTTCGTTAAATTGCACTATGAAATTGCTATTGTAGTCCCAAGAGCATACAAAATTATTATAGTCCTTATTAGTACATTATGTAAATATTACCAAATTGTTCCCTTTGATATATGCATCTTTGATAATGATCATCAACTATCTGAACAATATTAACTTCATTCTCTCTCACACGATACTTGTAACGTTTAGACAGTGTCACAAACACTATCAGTATGATAAGAACTAGTACACAACCATTAAATAAAAGTTAATTTTGAAATTTAGGCTTACTTATAGTTGATCAGCGGATTATGCCTTTTAAGTACTATACTGTAGCCAAATAATGTAATGGATGGACTCAAATATTGACCCTTAGTTCAATGCAAGGAAATAAATAACCACGACACATATATTTCTTTGATCAACACTCATATTGAAACCAAAGCAATACTAGTTTTGCTCAAGAATAACAATAAACACACCGTTATGAACAAGAAACAGCATTTCTAAATCCTGTATTAGTACAATGAAATCACCAACATGCACAACATCTTTTATTGTAGATTTTTTTCATGTAGCAAAAATATTTTAGGGGCTATGTTGCTCAGTATTCTTTTAAAAAACCTGCCTTAAAAGACCTGTATGTTATGATGTTACACTTCTCATCAAATTTATTAACCCAAAAAGTTTTGACAGCAGTTGAGAAGTATTGCATGCTGCATGTGTTCATTTTTAATAGTAAAATATTCTCATTTTTAATTCTGAAATGAACTAGTGGTTTATTATCTTTTATTTAAGTTAAGTGGGCATGGTTGTACTTGTAATTGATTTTTTTGATACAGGATACTTCTTAGGAATCGAAGAATCAAGTAAAGTTGGAAGTAATAATCAAAATTTGAATTTTTTAGAAATTTTGAAAGTTGCTTTAAACTTTGGCATGCATTAGTAGTAGTATTTTATAAAAATTAGCTACGAGAAACTTGTCAATATTATTATGCTGCCTATTGCACATAAAATGGATGAATAACTTTATATCCTA
>NW_003558913.1:0-1045 GCF_000090795.2 Amphimedon queenslandica
CTCCTCCCCTTTACAACCTATGAATGAGATAGGATTGACCTAATGGGACGTTACCAGTTACTAATGACCGCTGGATTACAGTCTAAAAATAGAAGCAGTTATACTTAAATATAATTTTTAAAAATAATTTTAATCAACTTACTTCAGTGGAGGCGTGGTCCCATGATTCCTTCCTCACCATTACGTGTAAGAGATGATCAAACTCCGCCCCTTCCTCCTCCCCCTTCCTCTTAGGGTCACTGATCAGTGTATTACCTTTAGGCAGGTATTCTCTGAGACTGTGAATGTGGTACGTTATTTCACTGGACGATATGAACCCAGTCCCAGGGTTTTTAAAAGAGGTTTCTAAGCATGATGAGTCCTCGCTAGCCTGGCTCTCACTCCGCCCGAGGGACGTCACTTCTGGTTCATTGGTTCCTGAGGGTTTGGTTCCCATTCTGCTGGTATTGGAATGAGTTTTAATGAATCTTAAAAGGAAGTTGAGTGTCATTCGTAGAAGTTGACCAGCAAATTGTTGATTATGTTCACTGGTGTGGTTACGTCTAAAAATAAATAAATAAATAAATTAATAAATAAATAATAATAAATTATCAACTTAGTATTAATGTATTTATTGTATTGGAAGTTTGGCTCTACCAATTGTACAGTTTTTCCCTCAATTTTAGTTAACTTTGACCATTAACTGAATTAACTAAACACAGTTGATGTACATGTACATGTACATGAATAAATTACTAATAAATTACTAATAAATTACTAATAATTACTTTATTATTGATGAGAGAAGGTTAACAGCTGCATCCAGTTGATCAGGAGGAATGGGAGGAGGAGAAGGTAAGGACTCACTGCTGCTCTTCCTCTTGTTACTTCCATAACTATCATCTATTAATAGTAACAAACATTACCAACACACAGTAATATTAATAGTAACACAGAGACACAATGTAAATGTAGCATTAATTCAAAATAGTAATTAAATAAGATGATTTCATTGCTAATTCTTGGCAAAAGCATAAAAACTGAACTGCTTTAGCATAAAATTTCA
>NW_003558914.1:0-1045 GCF_000090795.2 Amphimedon queenslandica
CGTAGTAACCTTGTAGATCATCTTGAAGACTTAAGTCGGGTATCTTCTTGAAGCTCATCTCTTGTCCTACCATATTTACAGGTTCAAAAGCCTATAGGGATTTGCCCTAATTGGCTACATGTTGTTTTTCACGTGATACTCTGGTTGCTATGCATGTTGCTATGTAAATTTTAAAATTTCTTATACATAGTGTGATGTCATCAGATTAGCAATAAATTGAATAATAAACACCCGTGTAATGCAGTTAGTTTGAGTAGGTGTGGCTATAAGACTGTTGACTGTTCATTTTAACTGTGTATCGCTGTTTCATCCAAGTTACTTTTGTTGGACCTTGTTTAATGATTAAGGTAAAATTGAATGTTTCTAACTAAGATGTATGATGTATCTATAGAAGATGCCTAAGACACGAACTAAGACAAGAAAAGTTGACAGGAGGATCCTGAAAAAAGAAAGATTTTATCATTTGGGAAAGAAAAGTTGGGAAAAGGTATGATTTCATGTAACTCTATGTGTTAGTTAAGCATAGCTAGTGGATGGAAATGGTCCATAGAAAGTTGCAGGGGAAGTACATGTAATTAAGGGGAGCAGTACCCTTGCCTATACGCCTATGGCATGGGTGAGGGCAATAACGAGAGTTGTGGCTCATTGTCAATCATCTTAAATGGAATTGAAGGAAAAGTCCTGTTATAAGATGAAGTTGTACTATTAATAGCAAGCCAAACAGTTTTTTACTTAATGCATGACTCCTGAATGGATAGACTTTTTTGTAACTAGTAGCACCACTTCACTTGTTGCTATAGCTAAGCATTTGGTTGTTTTATACTTGTATATCTATGATAAAATAATTGCCATCAGCTGTTTTGCAAATGTTTTTTAAGCTTTTGTGTAACTTGGGGTATGTCTGTTTTTTACGATTCATGGAGTATGTCATTAAATTAAAAAACCATGATTATAGAGGGAGAAAATAGTGTTCAAATGCACTATTTCCTTCCTACATAATGGTGTCACTAGGCACTATTATGCACATATACAATTTGACTTATCT
>NW_003558915.1:0-1045 GCF_000090795.2 Amphimedon queenslandica
TTTTTGTCATCATCACATGCATTTTTATCACCACTGTTATTAGTATTAGCAATTTCTTTATCTGCTATTGATGTAACCACACGATAATGGTTCATGTTAACAAGGGTTAAGTATATTGCTGGTGAATTAGGATCAGCATTACGTGTAAGTGGTGAATAACGTACCCATGCATTCCCCTCTTCATTATAGGAGTATATGTACACATTCAGTAAATCAGCCATTGTTAACATTTCGATATCTCCCGCCCACGTGTAATTCTTATCCATACCTTCCCTAGCAATATATTCTTTTACTGAATTATAGGGAGTCAGCCAACTACGTAGCCGATTTTCCATTGTAGGCATGTGTCTAATAATGGCCGATCTGATGAAATTTTGCTGAATATAAGAACCTGTAATGGCATGAGACAGAGCATTAAATAAACAATTACCATCACCAGGTACATTAGTAGATCCTTTGGGTACAGTTAATTCTGTGGTTGGGCTACCCAACTTTGGTCTGTATGATTTAACAAATCCCAAGTTTAGGGCATTACACCATGCTTTTTGAGTAGCAGCATTGGGGGGATGGTATTTTAAATTACTAGCTCTTGTACTCATTCCTGTCATCACACAATCATCACTATCATCATTATTATTATTATTAGTGATAACAGTAGGTGGTTTTTTGGGGCAATTAGCTTTATCGTTGTTCTTACTGTCTGATGGCCTACTTCTCTTATCACGAGCTACCTTTGGTGGTGGCATATTTTTTTGATTTTTTGCTTGTGGCTCATCAATAGTTCCAGTAAGTGTACGCTTTCTACTGCCACAATCTGTAGGAATGGCATATTGTGGGAGGTCTGGCCTGTACAATTGTCTCAACCTGTTTATTTCTTTTATGCTACAAGAGGAAACCATCAATGATTTGGGGTTGAAACATGTCAAATGGACACCAGACAGTGTTCGTACTCGTGATAGAGCAACGTAAGCCATTCCTGCACTAAATACGTTTTCAGACAGATCAATGATTGCATTATCTAGTGACAGTCCCTGGCATTTGTGTA
>NW_003558916.1:0-1045 GCF_000090795.2 Amphimedon queenslandica
ATATTTAATTTTTAATGTAAATTGCTGTGATAAATCAGATCCGTATTGTGTAGTCAATCTCTGACTGAAAGTGTATACTTGTGAAACAATACACGTTTTATGCAGTCACCACTTCTTTTGCATGAGTTAATTAATGTGTTCAGGCATACATGTACAAGTAGGGCCACTACTGTAGTTAGAGAGTACTCAACGTAAAAATTTGTACTCTTTAATATTTTGTGGCTTTGTTCTAATACATTCATGTAATTTTCATTTTTGAAAATTAGTTTACAATTTGGATAGTTTTAGTTTTTGAGCTTTCTGAGACCTTTTGTCAATGACTATACCAAGATATAGTATATAGTTTATTAGGTTAATTGTAAATTTACTACATTACATAATTAAAATATTACATTTAGTAACTCTTGTAAGACATTACTACATATTCTTTGATCAAATTAATATTAATAGTGCTTAAATTGGGTTTATTTTTGTTCTTTTAATTCACAGATTTATCTCAACTATCTGGCAATACGAACTACAAATTTTTTTATTTTAATAGTAACATCCATATGGTCATAAATAATTGGCTATTGTCTTTACTGCTTTAGGTTTGCGTTTTGTTACTTTTTTAGCAGCAAAAATTACTTTTTTAGCAGCAAAAATTACTTTTTTAGCACACTTTCTTAGCAGCAGTGAGTGGACAGGGTCGTCCGGGTCACCAATTTAGCGTATGAGTATATGTGTGTTGCAGCTAGTGATAGGGAAGCAGATATGCGCTTGCCATAGAGCGCTCACATTTACCTCAAGTTGACTTGACACCCAAACACTGATCAATTTTAAAACACAACATGCAATATATATTAAGAGATATCATGAATATGCATGAGATGTGATGTCATGAGTTCACTACAACTGTATCTATTGTTACTATTGTTACTAGGAGAAGTAACTGATGGTGATACTAGAGCTGTAAGAGGAACAGCTACACGTAGTAGTAAGTTCTTTATGCTAGCAGTAAGTGTATCTATTGTTACTAGGAGAAGCAACTGATGGTGATACTAGA
>NW_003558917.1:0-1044 GCF_000090795.2 Amphimedon queenslandica
TTCTAAAAAGGAATAAAGTGTGCATTTGATCACAAAACTTATGGTTCTGGAAACTTCTTTGCTGAGGAAAAAGTGATCTCTGCTGCTTTTGCATTTAGATCTACAATCAAAGTCAATAAGATAGCTACCATGTCAGTATAAAGCATTGTTGCTCATTTTGTGGCTTTAGCTTGTACTTTAGAGAACCAGGGGCCGAGATCTATGCCGAGATAGAGGCTTTCCCTTATGCGCGTACAGCTGAAGGAGGAGGAGCTTACAGAGAATCAAACAGGACAGACGGCCATCTTTATTTCAGTGACATGGCATACCCACCCCTTTTACTGCCAAAAGCCATGAATATACTCACAGAAGTCATGTGACTTCCGCATTAGCATGTAGGATGACGTCAGATTAAACTATATTCATAAAAAGATTAATGATATTCATGGTTAATGTAAGTATATTCATTAGTGCAATAACAATATTCATTGCTAAACATTAATGCTTTGACTTTCTTGAAATGGTACTTTAAAAATCACTACAAAATGAACAGAATTATTAATGATAACAAAACTCCATCAGGTAATAGAAAAAAGTAAGTGTTATGACATGCAATCAATAAAATGATAAATTGCTAGTTGTTTATATGTTAAAATCCATGTCCGATAAATGCCACTGTACACAAGGCAAATGAGAATATCAGCTTCAACTGCAACTGAATCTACAATGAAAAAAGGGAAATAAATTTGCTTAGTAATTGCAACAAGTAAGTTCATAAAGTATGAAAAGTTATGCAGGAATTTTTTTTTTTATATTTAAAGTTCAATGATCTATAACTTATATACAGTGTATGGTAAAAATTTAAAAATAGCACAAGGTGTACAACTTTTTATTTCCTATAAAATGGCATCAATTAAAAAAATATTAAAATTTCATCCAAAAGTACCTTAAAAGAACTGGTAATCACTTAGTCTGCGCACTGCTGAACAAGTAAGCAGAGAAAGAGAAGAATAGAGCGAATATTCACCCAGTGCAGTCACTATGGCAACTTTGAGCATGCGCATC
>NW_003558918.1:0-1044 GCF_000090795.2 Amphimedon queenslandica
TGTATTCACACTTGCATTTCTTCTATACACATTGTATTGGAGAAATCACAATTAAAACCATAAATATTACTGTAATTTCTGTGATTAAAACATTTTAACAATCAACCCTACCACTAATCTAAAAGCATGAGAAGGTAGAGAGATTTTCTATAATTTTTAATAAGAATCCAGCTGTGCATGCAAGGTGGTGAAAACAATCTGTTTACACGAGCTAATACGCTTGTTAAAAATAGCCATAGCTCAAAAAATTTTAGTAGGAGTGAGCTCAAACTTTGTACATAGCATAAAGACATCAATATTTATCAGAAAATGTAATAAAAATTTGGAGTGATTTTACAGTCAATTTTTGGAAAAAACCATGGTATTTTTCAGATTTTGGCCAATTTTTAAAAATGATCATAACTCGAAAATTGAAAGTCAAAATGAGCTCAAGCTTTCTACAGAGCATATGGGTATCAATATGTATCGGAAAATGTAATAAAAATTTGGGGTGATTGTGAACTCATTGTTTAAACCATGGACTTTGCTTTTTTGAAAAAAAGACTTCTCCAGTATATTCCAAATGCATTATAAGATAGAACCTAGCTATGATTGCACATGGTGAAAACAATCTTAGGATCAGACATGGGGTCAAGCACTAGATAATGTGCTTAAACACAAGCACAAGCACTTAAATGTGTTAGAAGTACCAGCACAAGCACAATCTATAGCTTTAACATAAGTGCTTAAGTACAAGAACAAGCATTCTCCAGAGTGCTTAAGTACATTAATAAGCACTAGATATTTAATAAGTGTAAAAATAAAGTAAAATTACAATTATAGTTAATTTACTATTGCATCTAATAAACACTAATTTTGTCAATTGTTCATAATAAATGGAAACAGCAGAGAGCTTTGGAGTGATACCACTAATGGTGATGCCATTACCATTCTTCAAGCTAACACACAATCACACAATTTGCTACTAAACTTGTATACTACATGTACATGTACATGTACCATGTAGATGTACATGTATGTAGATGTAGATGTACATGTACCATG
>NW_003558919.1:0-1044 GCF_000090795.2 Amphimedon queenslandica
CCTTTTTAATGACGTACATGTACATGTACATATGTATTTATTATTATTATATTGTTGTTTTTTTTGATTGATTAATTCTATAATTAATGATCTAACTTGTTTTGTGTGTTACATGGTATGAAATAATTTATTAATTCTATTAACTGATCATTTTATTTGTCACTACATTAATTGGGTTTTAATGACTTTTTATTGCCATACTTCCTCTCCCTTTCCCCTCCCCCTCAGATGATGATTCATTGCCTGATCGTCCTCCTCCAATGAGTGAGTGGCCTCCGTGTGTTCCTCTCATACCACTTGACCCCGCCCCTTCTTCAAATGTGGGCGGAGCCTCAGAACTAGCTGGTTCTCAAGATGCTCGTAAATGCATCAGTTTAATTACAGCTGAAGGGGCCGTCATTGGAAGGTACATGTACATGTACAGTATAGCCTCTCTTAATGGACACTCTCTGTAGCGTACACCTCCATTTAACGGACAGCACCTAATGTACCAATTACATTCCTTACTGTATAAAATAGCCTCCACATAAAAGACACCTCTGTATAACAGAGACACTTTCGAAGTGTCCATTATATAGAGGCTACATCAGAATCTGCTCAAACTTTCTACATAGCATAAGGACATCAATATGTATCAGAAAATGTAATAAAACTTTGGGGTGATTTTGGAGCCATTTTTTGAAAAAAAACCATGGGCTATAGCCTTGGGTATTTTTCAGATTTTTGGCGTTTTTTAAATGGCGGTAACTTGAAAAATTGAAGTCGGAATCTGCTCAAACTTTCTACACAGCATAAGAACATCAATATGTATCAGAAAATGTAATTAAAATTTGGGGTGATTTCGGAGCCATTTTTTGGGAAAAACCATGGACTATGCCTTGGGTATTTTTCAGATTTTTTGGTGTTTTCTTAAAATGGCCGTAACTTGAAGTCGGAATATAGCCTCCCAATGGAACATATGCATAATTATTAGTGTCTATTTATTTATATTATTTACTTTACTAATTTATATTTTTATTTATTTATTTATTATTAGGAGATTCA
>NW_003558920.1:0-1044 GCF_000090795.2 Amphimedon queenslandica
TTTTTCCTAAAATTTACTGCACTCTACTTATGCTGAAAATTAAAAAGAAGTTTTAATAGCTATTGAAACAACAGTTTCAAAAAGTAAAAAACTTTGAGCAATGTCAAATGGAAAATTGGAGCAAGCATGAGTGTATAAATCATGTAGGCATTGACTTGAGGTTATACTGTATAAACTGTAGTAGCACAGCTGCTACTCATGAAGAGATCCTTATCTACTTCCTTATAATGTTTCACATGCAGCTTAATTGATATAGAGATACTTCTCCAATGCCTACATGCATAAAAATTTACCATAATAATATTAATTGATTGATCTGTACACTATTATTTTTAGTTAAAGCAGATCAAACTTCAGGGCACCAAGGTAAAAAGATAGATAAAGACAATGGCCATGATGAAACTGATAGTGGATCACAAGGTAACCAATTAGTATCACAATATAGCAAGGCTGCAAAAGTCGTGGCAGCCATTTTGTTTGGGGGTGAATCCTACTTAGTAACGCTACCACGTTACTAATACATAAATAGCATTTGTGAGAGTATTCCACTTTAAATTTTATCTTTAAACTACATAAACACATTTTGTAGCTAACAATATTTTTACTTCATCAAAAAATCTTGCTCTCCCTTTCACAAGTGTTGTGTGCATTATTTACATATTAGTTATAATTAAAGCATACAGTCAGTTAATAAACTAAACTATTTACAATTCATTTGTGAAGGAGTTTGTTATGTATTGCTTGCAGCTGTACAAATTGTCCTGACCCTACATGTACCCTGAAACCCACAGCTACTCACATACATTCCCAACAAGGGATAAAGAGTAAGCACTTCTTTTCCACTTTACTATACTCTGTAAGTCTGTATACATTGTGCTCTAAACTTCTAATCACAAAATTAATACAGGATTTACTGTATTTTAATGCCACAAATTCTTATTTAATGAAGTATCAATTTACAGAAAAAAAAATCTGATGAACCACAAGGTAACTAATTACTGACACAAAACTCAGAATGGGAGAACTGCTCAAAATTATTCTAGT
>NW_003558921.1:0-1043 GCF_000090795.2 Amphimedon queenslandica
TATTAGTTTACAATTTACATCTGAGTCTAGTTGTTTTACTTTTCTTAAATGTTTTGCTCTCGGTTTTGTTATACCATAGATATAGATCTAGATCTACACGCCCAAGAGTTGGAACATGGACCAGTCCTGATACAGGCCTGAATCATTACTGATGATCGAGCCTGGACCGTGGATTTGGGGCAATGTCCTGATCCGATATTGACGAATCAGCCACGATTTATGCTGGTGCCAGACCTGATCCGACAACGATAACGATATTCATTAAGCCTCATTATGACGTACTTCCTGTTATGCTTAATTAATACTTAATTATTATTAATTTAAAATGATTTGGAATTATTATTAAAACCAAAAAAAGATTATAATTGTTTTCTTCATCATAGTCTACCAATGTTCCACAAGTAAGACACTTCATGTTTTGTAACTTAAGACACCTAAAGAGCCATAAATTAAGAAGGCACTAAAATAATAAACTTACATTACTGAGAAATTAATTTCCAAAAATCTCCAACATTAATGAACTCTGGGGTTCCATGTAGTGAAGCAGATCTTTCAAAGGTATCTTGTAACACATAGTCCTACAAAGCTTAGATCCATAACATAACTATAATGAGGCATAAATTCTACATAAGCAAAGGAACTACATACCTTCCTTAACCAGCATGATGAAGGCAGGTTCACAAAAAAATTCAATGCTATTTGAAGTGAACTATAATGACAAATGATGATAATAAATTAAAACACTATGATTAAACTGACCTTAACAAGAGCTTTAAACAAGAAAGTTTCAGTTCATCACAACCTGAATAATGAATTTAGCTTTTCACATGAAATTAAACAAACCTAAGATATTCTTGTCTTGAAACTTAGTGAGATAAGGTAACTATAGAATGTATACTAGTGGCCTTGCTAAATTAATAAATTAATATGAACTAAAGGAGCACCTACTATACTAATATTTCCAGAATAATCTTCCGCATCAAAAATTCTAAGGAAAAGTAACAATTACACACATAATCAATAAACTATTTTACCACACTTGT
>NW_003558922.1:0-1043 GCF_000090795.2 Amphimedon queenslandica
CAGAGTGTCTCCAGGAGATCATTCATTGCTCAGAGGAGAGGGCAGAGGAGGTTACCAGGCAACAGCACGAGCTCATTGATGAGCAGCACAGACGAGACCTTGATGAAGAGTATCAGTTTTATGAGCAACTGAGGGACGCTCAGATATCAGGAGAAAGATTACAAGAGAAAGAAGAGAAACTAATACTGAGAACCACCAATTATAAGTGTCTACAAGTAAGTGTATTCATGTACATGTACATGTACTCTATCTCAAATTAATACATGTACATGTACATACATATACATCTTCTTTTCTTGATCTTAGGAAGCAAAGGAGAGACAAGTCACTGCTATTGATGCCTCTAGACCAAGTGCCATCTCATTAGGGTATGTTAATGATGTTAGCTATATTAATGTACTCTCTCTTAATACCTTTTTAGTGAAAGGTTTCACACTACTAATCAATCATCACTAAATGTTACAGTAAGTGACTACATTATAGTACATTATGTGAGCATTCTTTATTATGTTAATAATTTTTCTGTTACAGACATTTTGCAGTCGTAACATCACAATAGCAACATCACCAATGAAAATACTGTCAGAAAACAAAATAGGAACTGCATCTCAAGTAGCACCAGTAAGGAAATCACCTTTTTAATTGATTAATTAATAACAATTATTTTTAATTTTATAATAGGCAACAACATCTTAATACAAATAAACTTTAATGAATTTTGTGTTAAATTAATAATAATTATTAGTTATTATAATAATTATAATAATTATCCACCATGTAAAGTAGATATAAATAGAATGATGTCATCATTGTTGATTACATAATCCAGTCCACCCACGAGGTCCCAGTCAATATTATTAATCATTACTAATATCCCCGGCCTCACGCTCTCCCCTTGTACAAATAGCTCCGGTCTCTCGCATAATAAGTTTTGTTTTATCCAACCAATCAGATCTCTTATCGTCCAGGTGTTAGCCACGCCCATTTTATCGGGGAGCTCAATCTTGTGTTTCTTTATCTGTTAAAGAGAAGCTCAGCTCCTC
>NW_003558923.1:0-1043 GCF_000090795.2 Amphimedon queenslandica
AAGCACTTTCTAAAATATCGTTAATTGAATAAATATTCCGATCAAACTGTGGAGTGCAGTCATTAATGTCAGTTATGTGAACTTCAAGATATGCTGTTGAAGACAGGCCCCCTCCATCAGTTGCTCGAACTGTTAAATTGTAAAACTTTTCCTCTTCATAGTCAAGACCACTAGCAACTATCACTCTTCCAAAATTAGCTGAAGGAGAAAAAGAAAAATAATAATATTTAAACATTATTTGATAATCATACGGTCAATGGTGAATTTCCCTTCTGCTCCAGAGTCAATGGAGTAAGTGATTCTACTGAACTCACCAGCGTCACTGTCATTAGCTCTAACTCGACTTATCTAATGATAAAGAATAGCATTACAGTATGCACAATACTGAGAGCTCTTACCACAATACCAGTGGGTGTGTCTTCAGATACTGAGACATTATAACTGTTTGATTCAAACCTTGGTCTATTGTCGTTGATGTCCAGTACAGTTATATAAGCAATAGCTGTTTCGACCCTTTGATCCTGTAGGTCTAGGTCCCTTGCCTGGAAGAGAAGAGACAATATTATCATTAATATAAAAGAAAATAAGATAAGACTCAACATTAAACTGTCAGTTATAATTACCATTATTCTTAATTCAATGGAGTCAATGGTTTCCCTGTCCAGAGGTTTCACAGCAAATATTGATCCATTGGTTGCATCAATAGTGAACGTATTCATTGGGTAACTGGTCGGGTCCAGTGAGTACCTCACTCCACTTTCAACTAGCGGCTGATCTGGGTCTATAGCCAATGCCTTACCAATCTCCTGTTAGAGAGAGAGAGAGATCATTAATATTATTAATATTGTTGACAGTTTATTGCATGCTAGGCTCTTTGCTAATTTTTCTATTAAAGTTTGTTATTTTTTCCTATTTTTAATTTTGTGATTTCAGATACAATAAGTGGTTTAATTATCAACTATCATATAATACTACACTGCATTAAAGTCTCACCACAACTCCAGTTTCTTCTTCAGTTATTTCAAAGAAGTATGGAGCCAGTA
>NW_003558924.1:0-1043 GCF_000090795.2 Amphimedon queenslandica
ACTTTGTGGACATAAAAATCTAATAAAATTGCTCTTGGCTTAGGCACAAAAAGTTACACGCACTCTACCATTCATTACCAAACAGTGCAATCTGAGAAATTAGCAAATTAATGCATAGCCTCTACTAATGCAAGTATATGTACTTTAACGCAATATAGTTGTGATTCAAAGTACTGTCTATCTGGAAATTTTTACTGTGATTTAAATTTTACTGAATTAGAATTTAGCAAAAATTAGATCACCCATATAACTACATGCCACATTCAATAATACATTACACAGTCTTATTTAGTAAAAAATTTAAATCACAGCACAATTTTAAAACACAAAAATTTTCTACCACACTAATTTCCCGATCTACAGTATATTAAAATTGCTATACACAGTGGACCATGTGTTTAAACTACACGTATATGTACATGTGTATATAGTACTTACCAGACAAAGCAGATCACTATAATAGCAATGACTGCTAGTATGATGAGGAATATGACAACAAAAATGGGGACTAGGATGTAGGCCAGATTTAACGGAGTGGATATTTCTGAAATAGAAGAAAGAAAAATTATAAGTAACTTTTATAAACTCAAAATAACATTTAGTTATTATTTATTTGTTTGTTTGTTTGTTTACCAATTGTGTTGCTCATAGGACTATCTCGATATGGATTTTCCTAAAAATAAATAATTCAAAATTATACTTAGAATCATTATATCCTTCTTTCCATCCTCTTCTTTTCTCTCTCTCTCTCCCCCCCTCTCTCCCTCTCCTTACAGGATCAGAAGCAGAAGAGTACAACCTTATAAATACCCTGTAGGACTTCCCTGATTCGAACGGAGCATCAAGATAACTCGCACCACGATCAAAACTATAAATGCTTCCAGTGCCAATAGTGATGGTAGTGTTCTGGCTGCTATGATAGTGAAGTCCAGTGACATAGTAGTTATACCGCCGCCACGAGTTATCAGAATAGCTGTAGAGAGTAGATTCGGGGATTGGGCCAATCACATTAGGTGAGGTCACGACGATTATCTTGTAGATAC
>NW_003558925.1:0-1043 GCF_000090795.2 Amphimedon queenslandica
CTCAAGATCCCCTCGTGACCATACAAGTGAGAGATGATGTGACTTTTGATGATAGTCATGTGATGTTGTGTAGGTAAGGATGAGGAGTGGGTGGAGTGAGGGGAGGTGTGGTGAGAAAGGAAATTGTGATGATGAAAGCTATACTACCTCCTGAGTAAGAATATTAATGTGTCTTTTAATAATGTGTGATAATAATTTTAATAATTTTTAATGTGTGACCTAATATTTTTGTTAATTTTGTTATTTTTGTTAATAATTTGAGCTGTTTCCAACTAATTTTTTTGAGTTATGAGCATTTTTAGAAATAAGCCAATTTTTAAAAAATACCCAAGGCTATAGCCCATGCTTTTTTGTAAAAAATGGCTCCGAAATCACCCCTAATTTTTATTACTTTTTCTGATACATATTGATGCCCTTATGCTTTGTAGAAAATTTGAGCTGATAATTTTCAAGTTATAAGAATTCGAGAATTTAAAAAACTGAGCCAATTTTGAAAAAAGCAAAGGCTATGTGCATCCATGTACTGTACATGTACATGTCTACGTGCATTTTCTTTTACTTATTACATGATACATTGTTTATTGTTATCATTAGGTTATGGTATACTGTTACTGTTCTTATGGGGTACCCAATGTATGCTCCTTTTCATCAAAGAGGCTAAGTCATGTTACTTCTCATGATGTCATTCCATTCTTTCTCTCTTGATCCTCTCTCTCTTCCTCCTTCTACTTTCTATAGAAGAATTACTCTAACAACTAGATCAGTAGCGTTGCTGAGGAAAATGACTGTTGCTATGACAACTGTACATGTACATCAATGAAGAGATACTCAAGAATTTTTACATTTTTCTTTTTCTTTATTGTTATAATTTTTGCAAAGCAATTGCTTCCATAAAATCAACAATATTAAGCAAAAAAGCAACAACAACGATAAGAATAATTCTAATAATACTAAAGCAAAATACCTAGCTATTATTATATTTTTGTATAAGCTCATCAGCTAGTCCAATAGTTCTTAGAGTATCTTCCTCTCTGAGTATATCT
>NW_003558926.1:0-1043 GCF_000090795.2 Amphimedon queenslandica
TGAGTAGGAGTCAGTTTTAGTATCTATATGTTTTTATACTTTATAAAAGAGAAAGTTGCATAACAGTTTCTGATAATTGCTAATGATTTTCTCCTTTTATAATCTTAAGCAGTGACTGCATGTATTTGTTTGTGCTTTGACAGTAATCACAAAATTATAAAAATGTTTTCTTTTTCCATCATAAGAATAATATTATTTTAGTGTATATAAATACGTTCCTAACATTTTCCATTAAGCAAACAGTATGTAAGTTATTATGTTAATGCAGATGAGGTGAGAGAGGAATCGTGGGGGACGTAAGCTAAAGCACATTATAAAACATGTGACTATAGTTTATTGTTTTTTGTTTATTATTCACATTCCTAACAACACTGCATGTGTTGTGTACTGTATATCACTACATGTCAACATGCATTGTTTGTATAGTCTCACATAGCCAGACCCACCCCCTTTTCGACATGTCAGAAAGGGGATGAGTCTGAGAGAAAAGGAAGAGGAATTGTGGAGGATGCACAACAGCATGGTTTATTGTTTTTTGTTTATTCTGCACATTCCTAACAACACTGCACTCATTCATGTACTTTATAATACTACATGTCAACATGCACTGCTTGTATTGCTATTGCTATGTTTAAATTGACCCATATAATTTTACAACAATGCATGCAAATTCACTATCGTTATTTATGAATTAAAACTAGAGTACTGTAGATCCAGTTATGGTCACAAAAGTTACTCCATTACATTAAGATATGTTTCCTCCCATTCATAGCAATAGTACATAATATTTTTCATAGTTTAACTTCCTTTTATTTGCTAAATTTCATATTATACACATGTACATGTACAGTATATTATTTTAATAAATAGCTACAGCATGATGTCATATTGAAAGCAATCAGTTCACAATGAGTAGCAATACATGATAGCACTGGTCTGTACCTTATTCTACTAATGTCAAGTAGTCAAAGTGTATATACATGCACCATTTCTTCATTGTTCTTGCTTGTATTTTGTGGTGTGTGTTCATATATATTTTGTGC
>NW_003558927.1:0-1043 GCF_000090795.2 Amphimedon queenslandica
TGGCTACCCCTCCTCTCTCTCTCTTACCATAATTCCCAAAGCAGTAAGTAAGTACAGCTCGTAGATCTTTATTGTCCGTGACTTCATTGAGGACTTCTTCTACTGTCATTTTGAGGTACTTCAGATTCGGTGCCAACCACATCAAAATCCCAGACGATAAGAGAAACCTTGCTAAGAACTTTGGAATGAATTTAAGTAATCCTACAATTGACGAAATCTTTGCAGCATCTTCCATTTTTTTATAAAAGGAACGTATCGCTTTCTCTTCCTTTGGAAACTGCTCGATGAAGTACTCAACTTGTTTCTCCCGACCAGATTTCACATAGTATTTCTTCGAGTATTCTTCTCCTAATGCAATCATGTCGTAGGTCTCGTCCAGTGACAGCCATTGTAGTTTACCGTCGGTCAACTGGTCGCTAAGGATACGATTAGTATTACCGGGGTTCATCTTCCCAACGTAGTGTATCCCTATGTCAAATTCAAATCCTTTGTCGATGAAAACGTGACAGCAGCCTCCGGCCTGGTCATGCTGCTCGAGGACTAGGACCTTCTTTCCTGCTCTAGAGAGAAGTGAAGCAACACTCAGGCCTCCTAACCCGCTCCCTATAACAATGGCGTCGAGACTATCAGGGACTTTGTCAGGGGAGAAGCTGTTCTTGAGTACAGCATCACGTTTAGCCTGGTCTATCTCAATGTCTGTCTCTCCTGGCGGGTTGGTGATTAGTTTCTCGTCAAATATAGACTGGCCTTTGGGAGAGGAAGAGAATAGCCAAAGGCTATCCTTAATATAGTAATAAGCTAAGGCTAGGGGCAGAAGCAGAGTAAATCCCCAAAGAGCAAGGGCCAAAACCATCTTCCAGCTAATCCTATATGCTTATACAGTCAGCAAAGCAAAAAGACATTCACACGTGCGCATATGATAACGACCACTCCCAATCTGAGCAATCTCCGGGTCCCATTGCATCATTAACATTTTTCCAAAATGGTTGCATCAAAGGTGATGTTTGTGCTAACACTAGCTCTTGTAGCTCTAGCAGCTGCCA
>NW_003558928.1:0-1042 GCF_000090795.2 Amphimedon queenslandica
CATTGTGGCATCAGTTCATGGACTGCTATCGCATTATAGTATTAAAGAATAATTATTTTAGGTAGCAAAAAACAATTATAACATTATAAAAACTAAACAAAAATGCAAGTTTATGTACAGTGTCCTAATTTTGAAGGACAGCAAGCCTATAAACATGAAAAGAAATGTAAATAGGGAAAATGTGTAATTGACCTCACTTGAATGCAAGACTCATTGATGACCTCAGTATCTCTAAGCTTGATGCATCAAGAAAATGGTGACACTAAAGAGATAGACAAACACAAAGAGGAAAGAGAGGAAGGTGTACAGCACTGAATTGTTATTACAAAAGTAATAGTAATGGCAATGGTAACTGTATTGCCATCTGTGCTCAGAAAGCAATGTCATTGTTAATGGGTTTATCTCAGACATAATGAAGAATACATTTATAGTCAGTGACATAGGCCTGTGACAATTACCATTACAGTTACTCGGTAATCAATTGACTCAAATACATGTACATGTACACCACATACCATTTACCATTGCATTAGTGCATATTAATCTCAACACATCCTTTTCTCTAAGTAATAAGTTAATGTCCATGGAACAAACTGTTTATTGATTATGAGTAGTTCACGGCACTAAAAAAGAGAGATAAAGAGATAGTAATTTTAAGTAATTTTGATGTTTAAACATAGTACTTCTTCAAATTGGACATGCTTTGAATATTCTTAGCATTTTGTCTTAATTCCATTCTCCTGTACAATAAATGATACATCAATTATTACTGACCAAAGGACACTCACTATCTCTAATTTACTGTACATGACTCAGACATGGGTCAAATACAATGCGGAAGTATTTAAATACAAATACAAATACTGTACAAAAACAAAAATACAAATACAAATACTGTTTTCAGCTTTGTATTTAAATACAGTTACAAATACTGCATACATGTATTTCAATTACAAATACAAATACTTTCTTCTCAAGTATGGACAGTTATTAACTATGTAGTTTTATGAATTAATCAATGAAATAAATTGAAAGCCTCTTT
>NW_003558929.1:0-1042 GCF_000090795.2 Amphimedon queenslandica
TGCAGTCCATCCATTATGTCTTGAATGTCAACTTTAGCTCCAGCAGACAGTAAACTGTGTACAATGTCCTCATGTCCTCTTTCACAAGCTAACATTAGTGCTGTCCTGCCTTCTTCATTAGTATGATCAATATAAACTAATTGATGAAGAAATTCTACTGCTTCATTATTACCAGCTATGACTGCCTCAAGAAGAGCTATTTCAAAGGTAAAGTACACATTCTGATCTTCTAGTAGGACAGGATGATCATTAATGTATAAAGTAAATATACCAATGAGACGCATAAACTGTAACTTTACAGCAGTATGTTCTATTAGACTATCAACTGTAATGTCAAGAATATGTAACTTGATGACAACAGATCCTGACTCAATAGTGATGCATTTCATTATTGACTGTCTAAGTTCTTTTGGAAGTAATCTTTCAATGAGAATATATAACCCATTAATTGTAACATCATTCCAAGGATTCTGAAGCTCAATACAGATCAATGGCATATTCTCCAATTTTCGTCTATAAGGCCCATACACTTTACGTAGCTTTAGTTTGAGATCTTTAATTGTCTCTGATGAACGAAAAATATTAGCATATAATGAATGAGTCTTTAACTCGTCTAATAGGGCTTCTTCATCACTTATAAACTCATTACACATAGCAACTATCAGACTACAGTCAATGAAGTCGTAATAATGATAGATCTTTGCAAAAATATCATCTAAACTATTATCTACTGTACCATGCTTTAAATTGAGCTGATGCTCAACCCAATCAGATATTTTAGTTGACAGTTCATCATTATCAGGTACCTTTTTACGAAATACTGATTTTATTTCTGTCATGATGTGAAAAAATTTTGCTTGTAATTCATCCAAAGAATCCTGCACTTTTTGGTCTGTCTTTGCAAAAAATATAGTTTCAACCATTCCTTCTAAACACAANATTTAAAATCCATAAGAAAAGCATACATGAATATAAAATAGTTATTTAAGAGCTTACCATCAGAATTTGATGTTCTTGGTGATGTAGCATCATTGCCTATATG
>NW_003558930.1:0-1042 GCF_000090795.2 Amphimedon queenslandica
TTATTTTGTTTATAATATTTTATCGCTGTTTCAACAAAAAGAGCCAAGATGATGAAAAGAACCAAGACAACAAGAAAAGCCAAGAATGCAAAAAATATTGCTTTAAAGCATTTAAAACAATCACTGTTGCTGCAGCTAGAGCACTTTTTGGTGCAGCCTCTATCAGAACAAAAGATTACAGGGATCATCCACCTTGTCTAAAGATTCACGGAAAGTTATACAAAGCAAATATACCGGTTTTATTTTCACTTTTGCACTACGTTTTAGCTGTGATGATTATAGTGGCATCTATATCTGTTGGATTCTCTGCTCAGGTGTTATATGGTCTTAATCACTGTAATGATGACGTTGACTGCTTCTATTTAGATATTACTGATGGTGAACAAAATGTAGTACCCATAACCAATTGCTCATTAGATTTTGAACTATTAGATGCTGATCAAAGAAATTTTAATGTCCGGTGCTTTAGTGCCTTTCAACCAGCTGTAGCCACAGCATTACTTGGTGGATTTATTACATTTATACCTCCTCTAATGTTTAACTTGGTCAATTACATACATGTACATCTTTTTGAGAAATGCTTCAAAAAAAAAAATCAATTATATGTCAATATTTTGATAAACACTGTAAATTTTTCTGTGGGATATGTTTGTGTTTTAGGATACCTTTGTCTGCTCTTCTACAAGTACAGTGGAGTGATAAGTCATAATGGGGTTACTAAAATCCTATTCAAGGAGACCGTTTTTGGACAGTTAGCTGCAGTATTGGTCACAATCATTTTGTTTTTCGATTACCCATGGTATTGGTTTGGAAAATATCGAGTGTACACAGATGAGGAAAAGAAACCTTCAATTAACTGTAATTGTTGCTCACAACAGTAGGAATGCCTTTTAGAAGAGAATACTGAAAATGAGTAGCATTGCTATTTACAAGCTGCTAAAATTGAACTATTAATTATTTGTGTTATATATACTATTATTAATAATGCTTGCATAGTTATTATAGGTTAGATTACTACATTTGTTTATTGTGTAAACCCATG
>NW_003558931.1:0-1042 GCF_000090795.2 Amphimedon queenslandica
ACAGAGCTTTACTGAAGGCAAAAGAAAAATTGGAGTGCATTGTCAATGTTCTCAAGGAGAAGTACGTCATAAAAAAACGAAGTCAAAACATGTTTGAAAACTGGTGCTGTATGTAGAAGAAAGTGCCAGACGAATTTGAACAGATTAGTGAAGATTAAAAAAGAAATTAGGAGCTTGGAACTAGAAGTGCAGGATAATGTTGGAAGATTTGTAACAAACAGTGGTCTAGTGCTAAACAAGAGTGGCTTTAAGTCGTATAAACAGAATACTCCAAGACGTAAATGTTGATATGTAATGTAGCAAGGGCCACAGTCAGTGCAAGCAGTATTGCCTGTTCTACTTTGAAAGATAAGGAAGTGCAAAAGTATCTTGCTGTTGGAATGGGAAGGTTGATGAAGTATGAGCTAAATAGATTGTGTTCTAGAAAAGCAAATTCCATTTTGTGATCAAGAAGCCGGAGTGCCATTATTAATTTTCCTTGAGTACAGGTACTAGAAGAAGTTAATGAGCACTGTCCTTTGCTTTTACAGTTTCTAAATGCAATTACTGCTACCAAAAAAATAAGGTTGGATAAAAAGCTTTGGTAATTGATTCATTTTAAATTTCATATATCTGTGTTAATTCATGTAGATCCAACCACCTTCATTATGGTGACTATTGTTTGCTTGATGGTGAAATACAAAAAACAATGATATGTCTCTGTTTCAAAAACTTGTCATCAATTTTGTATGCTGGGCATTCGGGAACCTTTGTAAGTATTTCCGTATTCCTTTAATTGTTAGTGAATGTCTCTGTTATTTCTCAAGGTTTACACCAGGCTTCAGAAACTTTCTATTACAGTTAGTAAAAATGCTACTATGTACTCCTTTACTTGATTGTCCGAGTAATGGTCACGACTCGCGTGGCAATCAAGCCTATCACTGGTTGAGGTATGATAACAAGTTAAAACACTTAAATTTAATGTTGTAATGTAGATCACTGATGACATTGATGAGCCAATTAGTTGTGATTTGTTTCCAGATTTTGTAAATAACAATTTTCA
>NW_003558932.1:0-1042 GCF_000090795.2 Amphimedon queenslandica
ATACCTCAAAAAACCATTTCAGTTACCCTTTAAGGAATGGAAGGAAAATATAGTTCAGAAAGACTTAATTGAAGTTAGTTATTATTCAACTATATTCATGAAGTCACACATTTATATTACATAGGATGTCAATGATAGGTTTCATTTACTGGCTACTCCTACTGGCGAAGATGACACTTCACCACTCAGTTGCACAACAAGCGATTTCTCAGTTGATTCATCTGACACTAATAACGTCTCTGACAATGAGCTATCAATGCCATATTCACCAATTACTGAGTCTGATACCGAAGAAGAATTGCCGATTGATAGTAGAACAATGGAAACTATTCCTAATAATCTAAGTATAACATCTGAGCATGGAATTCACCAAGGCAACAGTGATTCCATTGTTAACAGTCCTTGTAATTGTCCATCTTTCAAAATTGTAGGAGACAATGTTGATAAAACAATTGCACCACGATACATGAGGTCTGATCATAAGTCAAAATCGTTGCATTACTTTAACAGTTATGCGGTACTAGATAGGATTGATGTTACCAGTCTTAACACTAGTCAACCCCATTCATGTCAGCCATCTCCAGACAATATTGCCAAGTCACTGTTACCAACATGCTCTGATGACGATATCCTTATTCATAATTTAAAGATCCTTTTTTCACGTATTTTTTGTCAGACTCTTCCTTTCTTTGAAAGAGCTTTTTCTGACATAATAGTTCATCATATTAAACATAGACGTTATTCAGAGATGTCAAGAAAGTCTTTAGTGGTAAGAAAATATAGCATATTGAGCAATTGCACATTCTATGTTTCATAGGTTCCTCTTGGTGTGTTACCTAAAAATGAAAATAAAAAGAAAGAGATGGTTGAGATTGTTACACACCTACATCAGTACGTTCCCAAGTATGAAGAAGAAGTATGTTTGACTGATGACGAATCTGTATCTGTGACCGAAAAGAAAGAAAAGCAACATCAAATAATACTAGGTGGGGATCTACTGACTAAAGTCAGAGCAGTGTCTGCTATCAATATTAAGTCCAAT
>NW_003558933.1:0-1042 GCF_000090795.2 Amphimedon queenslandica
CGTGCAACAGATCATTAATTAATAGTTATGACACGTGTTTAGACACGTGTAGAGAGTAGAGACAGCAATCAGTCGCAGAACCAGGAGTAGGCATCTGTAGAACACTTCTCTCGAACAGAATTAGCTCTTTTGCCACCCCAAGATACTCTTTTTAGTGAAGAAACACCAGGAATATTTACAAGTAGCCACTCGAGTAGCCATTTTGCCTTAATTATTAGGGGCGCGGCCGCACGTTATGAATAGTTATCAACACTAAACGTCATCATTAATGATGTCATCTTGAAAAACAGGCCAGTTTTTCAAGATGACGTGCTTCCGTGCGTGTGTCCCTTTAAGTTAAACTTGTTGTTTGCACAGACCCAATATGATCCCCCCCCCTTGCCACTATTATATGTTTTTAAGATATACATGTACATACAATGTATGTATAATCATTGATTAAAGTTTCTCTCTCTCTCTCTCTCTCTGCCTCTCTCTCTGCCTCACTCTCTCTCTCTCTTTCTCTCTCTGCCTCACTCTCTCTCTATCCCTCCTTTTTATAGGATGTTGACTTATGATATGCATGTATGTACACATGTATAATACATCTACATCATACATGTACATGTACAAAAGCCACGTGCATTAATGTTGACTAAGGGTATATGCACACATGTATAATGCAACACTTAAAGTACACATGCACATGCATAGAATGACATTAAATATACCTTTGTACATACACATACATGTACATTAGATATTTAATAAGAAGTTTGATTTTGGAGCCAAATGTTGGCTTATAAACCCCAATAAATAACGAACATTTATTTGCTCATAATTTTTAAAAATGTCACTAACAGCTAAAGGCTTTGGCCAAATTTTGTCAATAATCGTGATTTTGTTCACATCCATTGTACATGTATTTCAAATACATACATTTGTAGTATGATGCATGATGTATGATGTATGTAGTATTTGTAGTATGATACTATAGATCTAATTTAATGTTGAACTCTTTTCTCTCTCTCTCTGTCATGCAGACACTGGTCCATTTCCATGT
>NW_003558934.1:0-1042 GCF_000090795.2 Amphimedon queenslandica
AATAAATAAAATAACTAATAATAGGACAGCTGGTAATACTGGAGGGGAATTTTGGGTAATTGTAACATTTTTGTTTATTAATTGGCAAGTTTTAATTGATCGGAATCTACTTAATCTTTCTACACTGCATAAGTACATGTATATGCATCAGGAAATGTAATAAAATTGAGGAATTTGGACTTGTCAATTTTTTGAAATTTAAAAAAAAATCCCTGTATTATAGGACTTTCGTCCAATGTCAGAGCAACTTTAAAAATCACAAAAAAATCCAAACTTGATCGGAATCAGCTCAAACTTTCTATATAGCATAAAAACATCAATATGTATCAGAAAGTGTAATAAAATTGAGGAATTTTTCTCTTGCTAATTTTTGTGAAATTTTTGAAAAATTCTTGTACTGTAGTACATGGACTTCTGTCATCAGGTCTGTGTGATTAATAGATTATTTTATTATTTATTTTATTATTATTATTAGTTACATTAACTATTGACATTAGTACCAGGTACATCAGTAATGTATATATATACCATCTACTTCAAGTAAGTATTAGTAGCTAATGATAATTAATAAATTATTACAATTATTACATCTAGTTGCAGTACTGAATCATCATCTATAAACAGTCAGTCCCACAGCACCAATGACAGCTCATTCAACTGGGCTCACTACTAGTGTTACATCAACTATTGGTACTACTAGATCTACTAGTACATCAGACTTGACATCAACCAATATGATACTACCTAGTAATGCTAGTGGTTCAAGCATTGTTCCTATTATATCAGGAGCCATTGGAGGAGTAGTATTAATAATTGCAATAACACTTATAGTACTAATAACAATACTTGCGTATCCATTATAATAGGGATAAAGAACAAAGAAATGTGTTAATAATTATTATCAGAATTTAATATTTAGCTATACTATGTCCCAACTGAGAATGGACCGGAAGTGGAAGCAGCTGCATTGGAATTTGAAAAAAGTATCTACGTCACTAATGACGTCTATAATGATTTCATAGAGACATGGCCGATATTTCGG
>NW_003558935.1:0-1042 GCF_000090795.2 Amphimedon queenslandica
AGCAGACACTTTGCCTCGTAAGTTAGGCATTCGTTATATAATAGCTGTAATACTATATATACAGTACAAGAAAATTAACCAGGTGTTAAAGGCTAATCAGTTTCAGTAATAATAATTACTATAGTGATTAATATTATAAGTAGTATCAAAGCTTATCTCTGAGTCTTCTTAATGAACCAGCACTTTAATAAAGACAGTTAGATAAGCAGATAACAGCTCTTGAGAGCAGGACTCTTCTTTACTGACACTTCAGTTCACGAGGAGTACCACGACTGCGCATGCGCAAACCCCACCCATATAGCCACGCCCGTTTCTATAAAATTGTACTCTACCATAGATAAGGAGTTACATTACTAATGAAACAGAAAGTTGATTATGAATAATGAAACAGAAAACATTTATCAGTAATGAAACTCAAACTACAAAGATAATAACTGCAACAATAGGACTTGAACAAATAGGAATAGTGTGCCTCTACATTACCAAGAGTAGACTGGATAATCTACTTTTGATGTTCCTGAAGGATTTCCTATACAGAATAAGACAGCATACAATGATAACTAATGCGCAATGTAAGCTTACCTGCTTCACTGTAACCATTTTTCAATGTTACATACGAGTAATTAGAGAAATGATCTGAGCATGCGCGGCCACACCCATTTTCAAGCACATGTTATTAAATAACAAAATGGCGGCGTGTAGGTAGTTTCATAGAACCCACAAGCCATATTACCATTTCTTCCTTTCTTGGAGAATGATCTGATGGGACATGGATCCGCGCATTACTATTTGGAGTAGAGTGGTGCAAGAATTATTTTTGTGGCACTAGTCAATATTGAAATACAGGTCGCCAACTGAATTGCCAGGACTTGATGATGATGATGAAGATGAAAAAAGGTGGCTGAACAAAACGGCCGGTTCGCCGATTTTTGGCTTTTCTCTTACACAAGGTATAGAGCCACGCTAGTTGTACCATTGGAGTCCTCTGGTCAAGATAAGGTCCTCTAAGAAGTCTGGTAAGCATAGGAGCTCGTTTTCCCGG
>NW_003558936.1:0-1041 GCF_000090795.2 Amphimedon queenslandica
TGTAGAGTAGAATTTGCGTCACGAGTAGGATTTTCATTTTGTATTTTCGTTGGTCGTTCGGAATCCTACTTAATCTTGTTTTTTTTAATTTTTTATGTTCTTGTTTGTGTTAATTTTTTTATAATATTTATAATATTTCTTTAGTTGCCATTGTGATGCTTGTTGATTTTACACAAACAATAATTTTCTTTATTATTATTATCATTGTTATGACTTTACATCATTTATGAGAGACAGCATCGAATAGACATGCTGAAGGAATATCAACTATCCTGATGAAGCTGTGAGCTGAGAGTGTCCATCTTCCCTACATGTTATGTTGCAGCTATTCCTGTTCTTCCAGGCTGTTGTCATTCATACTATCGTTGCATATCATACATTAATTAATTGTTTGTTTTTTTTAATAAAATAAAATCATACACTTAATAAAACAGTAACATGTAAAATCAATACCTTCTTTTAGCTGGAAACCTCCACTAAAGTATTGCAGTAGCAAGCATAGCTTGGTAAAAAATAAATTGCTTCTTCCAGAGCTGCAGATCTGAGCATGCGCGACCACACCCAAATTTTGGAGCACATGCTTCTTTAATTAACAAAATGGCGGCATGCAGCTAAGATGGCTCGATCCAGCAGCCACAGTACCACTTTTTCCTTACTTGAAGAATGATCTGATGGGACATGGACCTGCGCATAGACTGTTGGAGTAGATTGGTGTAAGAATTATCCTTGTAGCACTAACTGATACTGAGATACACACCGACAACTGGATTGACAGGACTTATGACTTGATGATGATGAAGATGAAAAAAGGTGGCTGAACAAAACGGCCCGTTCGCCGATTTTTGGCTTTTCTCTTAGACAGGGCCTAGAGCCATGCTATGGGTACCAATGGAGTCCTCTGGTCAAGATAAGGTCTTCTAAGAAGTCTGGTAAGCATAGGAGCTCGTTTTCCCGGTATAGCAAGGCTGCAAAAGTCGTGGCAGCCATTTTGTTTGGGGGTGAATCCTACTTAGTAACGCTACCGCGTTACTAATAACGCTA
>NW_003558937.1:0-1041 GCF_000090795.2 Amphimedon queenslandica
GAATCCTACTTCATCTTGTTTTTTTAAATTTTTTATGTTCTTGTTTGTGTTGATTTTTTATAATATTTCATATTTTCGTTGGTTGTTTGGAATCCTACTTCATTTTTTTTATTTTTTATGTTCTTGTTTGTGTTGAATTTTAAAATAATATTTATAGTATTTCTTTAGTTGCAATTGTGATACTTGTTGATTTTACACAAACAATAATTTTCTTTATTATTATTATCATTGTTATAACATTTATGAGAGACAGCATTGAATAGACATGCTGAAGGAATATCAACTATCCTGATGACAAGTGAAACTAATACTAGTCTTGACACAAGTCCTTGTTCAAGAATCTGTGAGCTAAGAGTGTCCATCTTCCCTGCTATTCCTGTTCTTCCAGGCTGTTGTCAAGTTCATAATTATCATTGCATGTCATAAGTCATAACATTAATTGTTTGTTTTTTTAAATAAAATAAAATAACACACTTGATAAAACAGTAACTTGTAAAATCAATACCTTCTTTTAGCTGGAAACCTCCACTAAAGTATTGCAGTAAGTTGATTCCAAGCATAGCTTGGTAAAAAATAACTTGCTTCTTCCAGAGCTGCAGATCTGAGCATGCGCGACCACACCCAAATTTTGGAGCACATGGCAAGCTTCTTTAATTAACAAAATGGCGGCATGTAGCTAAGATGGCTCGATCCAGCAATCACAGTATCACTTTTTCCTTACTTGAAGAATGATCTGATGGGACATGGACCTGCGCATAGACTGTTGGAGTAGATTGGTGTAAGAATTATTCTTGTAGCACCAACTGATACTGAGATACACACCGACAACTGGATTGACAGGACTTGATGATGAAGATGATGAAGATGAAAAAAGGTGGCTGAACAAAACGGCCGGTTCGCCGATTTTTGACTTTTCACTTAGACAAGGTCTAGAGCCACGCTAGTTGTACCATTGGAGTCCTCTGGTCAAGATAAGGTCCTCTATAAAGTCTGGTAAGCATAGGAGCTCGTTTTCCCGGTATAGCAATGCTGCAAAAGTCG
>NW_003558938.1:0-1041 GCF_000090795.2 Amphimedon queenslandica
GAACATGCTAAGCTAAAATTATAGTATATTAAAGACAAATTCAGTTGTACAAAATAAATGAATGACAGACACAGTGACAGCTACAGTATACGTGTACCTCGTGTTGGCAGGGCCAATAAAATTGTGTACCCTTTCCCCTATCAGTATAAAGATTTTGTTTATGTTTTTGTTGTTATTTTTCATTTTAGTATCATTATTATTGTTTGTGTGTGTGTGTGTGTGATTTTCATAGATACAACATAATAACCAAGCTACCCATAGCCGTAGCCTAGCGCTGTGGTGCACTTTGATTTGAATGATTGGCCAATGCCTGTGATTTCCTCCTATTGACCCTTGTTATAAGGTCGCCATCAGATGGTCTTTTGCTCCAGTTCTGTTTCTGTGGTTTGGTTAAATTTGCTATTAGTTAATTTTCGTTACCATTATTGTTGCTTGTTCATGAGTGATATTCATTGTAGTTAGAGGTGTGGTTTTTCTTATGTGACCCTCTGAAGGGACCGGCAGTCTGGCGTTGAGAGAACCAGATGTGGCAGGTTAAAACATTTTTTGGACACCCAACTCTCTGCTCTGCCAAATCCACTTCAGTCGGGTAAGGCAAGTTTTAAGTAATTTTTACAGCCCTAAACCAGAGTTGCATTAATAAGCTAATACCAAGTTTGTGTAGTACATGCACATGCATGTGTAAAACTGGTGTAGGCTCTGTGGTTTTGTAGATATGGACTTTGTAGATGGTAACTCACCTACATGTACATCTAGTTCCTTTGGGAGTGCAGAATAGGCCTGGGTAGCCATTACTGGAGATCAAGTGTGGGCTTGGGTAGCCATTATTAGAGGTTGTGGTATGGTGCGTGGGTACATCAAAGGCGCTGCCAGTGCTAAAACTTCAATAACACACATGGTAGGAAAATGTAGCACTGTGTGGAATATCTAGTACTGCTCAGTATCATATGTATGGGCTTTCCTGTTAACCACAAGCTGATAAAAGTAAATCACACATGTAACAATAATAATAGTGATAAATGAGATCTGATCACCTTCTAA
>NW_003558939.1:0-1041 GCF_000090795.2 Amphimedon queenslandica
ATAAAAACTTGAAGATTTATGTGTGTCTTCTTGAATTTTCTCTGCTGATGAAGTGTCTTGACAAGAGATCAGTCTTATGTTGCTGCAAGTCGAGCTGCAAGTAAGATTGGCTAAGGTAGATGCCATTTTTATTACAGTACCACACCCACATCAATGAAAATATCTCATTAGAATGCTACCGCATTAGATCATTGATTTTTAAATAGAGAGTAGTGTACACATGGGGTGTGACCAGAATAGGCGTGACTGGAGACGTACGTACATACATACGGAGGGAGGGAGGGAGACTTCGCCTGAGTGGGGCTCGCTTATGCTCGCCCCAACTAGGCGAATGTAGAACATTGAAGGGGCGAGCACAAGCTAGCATGGCAATATACAATGTTTAGATGTCACAAAGGCTAATGTTGTTGTCAAATTGTAACTTGAATGATACACATGCAGAGCAGCACAGAACTTGTGACTTGCATGCATGAAAGGAAATTTTATAGCTTGCTCTTCTAGCTTTATTAGCAGTGAAGAATCTCAGCTGTAACTTTAATAAGTATAATTTAATTTTTACTATGATATTTTCAAGCACAGTACTTTAAGACTTCTTTTCTCTGATCAGTGAGCCATTTGAAGTGCTTTATTCTGTCATTCAACCATAACTAATAAAAACTTGAAGATTTATGTGTGTTTTCTTGAATTTTCTCTGCTGATGAAGTGTCTTGACAAGAGATCAGTCTTATGTTGCTGCAAGTCGAGCTGCAAGTAAGATTGGCTAAGGTAGATGCCATTTTTATTACAGTACCACACCCACATCAATGAAAATATTTCATTAGAATGCTACCGCATTAGATCATTGATTTTTAAATAGAGAGTAGTGTACACATGGGGTGTGACCAGAATAGGCGTGACTGGAGACGTACGTACATACATACGGAGGGAGGGAGGGAGACTTCGCCTGAGTGGGGCTCGCTTATGCTCGCCCCAACTAGGCGAATGTAGAACATTGAAGGGGCGAGCACAAGCTAGCATGGCAATATACAATGTTTAGATGTC
>NW_003558940.1:0-1041 GCF_000090795.2 Amphimedon queenslandica
ACAAAAGGTCAGCTCAAAGTGGTTCTCAAAGCTAGAGTGGCTGGATAAAAGAGAAGATTGTTCAGCCTGTCTTTCCTACAAAAATCCGCCATTTTACCACCAACTCAGGTGTGCGTTAATTAGAAAAATTTCATTGAATAAGGTCCATTGAATAATGAATTGATGAAAATTTTTAACCCTCCCTTCCCAAGACTCCACTCCACACCCCATTTTGGCATTTTGCATTCTTTCAAAATAACAAAAACAGCAAAAACCTAAAAGTAAAATATTAAGAAAAAAGCTAGGAAATAATATCTAACAGCTAGCAGCAGTTTCGTGTATAATATCTATGCATACACAATGCACCAAACAAACTCGTTTGAAATTACAAAATTTAAAATTATTAATCATTCATGATGATTGGATCATGGTGATCCTCGCCAACTACATCATGTGGTTCAAGAGACTCAGCTCTTCCTTCACCTCCTTCAAGAATTGAGAGACGGCTGTCTAGTTCCACTACCTTTTCAGATAATGCAGTGATGGGGTAACGATATGCATGTGATGTGGCGTGAAATGTAGCCTGAAACATTTGTAACTGCTCACTAATTTCATCCATCTTCCTATGAGCATTCTCCAAGATATTTTCAAATTTTTCTGATTCCTGATCAATGTTCTCAGATAAGCCTTCCAATTTTTTTGCCAATTTCGTAGACTCCTGAATAATCCTTTTTCGATGATTCATTAAGGCTCGCTGAGTGAACTGAGCAAGGCGAGTTTCAATATCACTGAGCTGTTCCTTAACATTCTGGTCCTGCTGATTGCTCTTTTTTAAGTCATCTACAGCAAGTAGAATTTTATTGTATTCAACGGAAAGAGTATCAACACGCCCAACTAATTGTTTAATGATATCTTCAGATGATCGATCATGAACAACGAGTGCACCGCCTTCTGCACTCTAATTAAATAAAAGTCTTCAGTGATTAAAACTTCAAAGAACGGCTTAAATACCCTAGTTTGGTCCATAGGCGTGCAGAGGGGGGGGCGATGGGGGCGAACGCC
>NW_003558941.1:0-1040 GCF_000090795.2 Amphimedon queenslandica
TATATCAATACATATGCCGTGATGAGAGACGGAGAGGATTAGTTTTGAAACTTTGAGTAGGACAGGAATGAGAGTTTCAGCATGAGAATCATAAAATGATTTTTTGAGTGTTTCCTCAGGACTGGGAGCAGTGTCTTCCTTTTTGTCTTCTCCTTCTCCTTCTCCTTCTCCTCCCTCTCCCTCTTCCTCCTCCTCCTCCTCAACTTCAATCTCTATATCTTCTTCTTCTTCTTCTTGTTCTGGTAGTGTTGTTCTCTCCTTTATTGTTCTTTGTAACAAGCAAAGCAACAGATTGAGTGACATTATGGATATCAGAGGAAGAGAAGTAGCAGAAAAATCACCTTCACATAACTACAATGAGGAAAAAAGAGATACAATTAAATACAATAAAACATGCATTCATTATAGGATACAAAAATATACTGGAGTATACTGAAGTTTACTGAAAGATTACTGACCTTGTCCAGTACACTGGTTGCTAGTGTTATAAAGTGATCAGTGGAATCAACCACTGACATCAATCGACCGACCAACTCTTCAGATTTATCTGAGGGATATCCTGACTCATTGAGAGTATCCTGAGAAATTATTTTAATTAATCAATTAAAAATTAAAATTAATTGACATACTATAATGTCTTCAGTGTCTGATTGTTGAAACTTTAACTTCATTGAAAAGAGAAGAACTAAGATAAGCAAAGAGGATCCAGACTCAGTCTAAAAGAGATAGAGAGATACATGTACAGTATATGTACCAGCAGTATGCATGATTACCATGTACATATACAATGTCCATGTACATAGTACATGTCACACAAGTACACATATATACATGTACCGTAAATCCTTAAATAGAAGCCGCATTCGAATAAACGCCGGGGTAGCAATAGAATTAAACTATAAATACGCAATGTTACCTTGGGAGTGACTCAGTAGTCTCGTGGATAGTGCCTGAAGTTCCAGATGTCAAAAGCATGAGGTTACGGGTTCGAATCCCGCTCTGGGCTGAAGTTTTTTTTATTTTTTATATATTTTTTCGAG
>NW_003558942.1:0-1040 GCF_000090795.2 Amphimedon queenslandica
GCTTGTTAATTATATAAGAAAAAAGGTAAAGGGGGAAATAATTAATGTACAATGTATAATTGCCTGGTGACATTCCGCTATATGACACTACACTACATGTACAAGTACATATCGTTATAATTACATGTGTATGTTGCATGTAAAGTACACTAACCCCCAAGACCATGAACTGATCAGTACTCGTGAAATGCTTAGCAGATCTTCCTAAAGTACTCGGAGTTAGGATCTCAACTGTACCCTAACAATGACAGACAATTTTACTTGTGCATGTATATGTGTAAATTATAAACTGTATACGTGTAAATTTTAATTGAGTGCTATATGTCTTGTACTTTTAATGCCTTATTTTGGGTATTATGATTTAATTGTTTATTTATTTTTAACTGGTAGCAATTGAAGGTTGCATTAAATATTTGTTATTACAGGTAGGGTAAATACATGTAGCATTAATAGTTAATGGGCGTATCAACAGCTCACGCCTACACCAGCAAAAATTAAATTCATCATGCATTAAGTAAGGATCTATTGGCATAACTTAAGTCCTGCAAATCTTTTCAGCTATGCATGTATATGTACATGTGAATTTAATAATATCAATGATAGTTATTGTATCATAATACTAATGTATAGAGTCCAGCAGTGGCTGATGTTAAAGGATTGAGAGTTGAAGATTTTGAGAGTGAAGAGTATCTTGTACCAGTAGTACCTGATGATCCATTACTGCAAATTGACTGGGAGGAGGATGAAGAGGAGGAAAAGATTGAAGAATGGGGAGATACAAGTCTTAAAGAAAGGTATAAGTCACATCAGGGTTTTCAAAAATCAGACTAAAGTCCCTGTACTATAGTACAGCGTCTTTGGCCAAATTTTGCCAAAATACGCTAGGAGAGAATTTCTTATTTTTATTATATTTTCTGATACATATACATGTTCTTCTCTTGTGTAGCAAGTTTGAGCTGATTCCAATCAAAATAGGATTTTTTTTACAAATTTTTAAAAGTTAGTCAAAAATTGGGCCAAAGTCCCTGTACTATAGTACA
>NW_003558943.1:0-1040 GCF_000090795.2 Amphimedon queenslandica
CAAAATAGCTAACAAGAAGATTCACCAAAGTGTGGTATTATGACTTTTTCTTGCAGTTGCATGCTTAGAATAATGAAAGCTAATGATTCCAATCTTTAAATTAGTGCTATTACATTACTAGGCATGAGAATAAAGGATTATTTCCCCCTATAAAGGAATGGATTTAGCTGCAGCTATCCCTCTAGTGACGTCACGTTTAGCCACACCCACTGACAGGAAGTAACCTGGCAGGAAGGGAAAATGGGCATTTTTGAAGGCTCATATCTCAGTGAATAATTTTTTTCAGACAATGGGAGTTGAAACACATCATTAGTATGGTCAGGCAATCATATTAAGCAAATAAAAAAAATATCTCAAAAATGCACTGAAGTTACCCTTTAAAATCCACACACATGCAGTAGCTGAGATGGTCCAGTTGGATAGTATCATTTACTCCTATGTATTGCTGTTAGATAGTGATTTATTAAGATGTGAGGGTGTTTGGGTGCTGCCAGCACAGCATATGAAGTGAGATAGTCTCAAATCTTGATTGCTACAGAAATTTGGTGTCTCTTGGGCTAACTGCCAAAGAAGCTTCAGTTTCTTGGACTTCTTCTCAGTGCACAAACACATTTATAAGGCTCTATTTGTTGCATACCAACTCTTGTCAAGCATCTAAAGTTTATAGGCCATAGCTCTTCCTAAGGACTGGCGCCTTGTGAGGTTAGTGAGTCATATCTTCAAACCAAGAAAGTCGCTATGTTATTTTTCAGACTCTCTAAAAGCCCTGTTATAATAGGCAAGATTGATGGCTTTTACTGCCAGTTATAGTGGAAAGTAATTTTTTCTAGCCTATAAAGAAGTTTTTGTGACTGCAGGTTAAAACCATAGAGCCTTAAAGTGAGAACAGAATGAATCAATGACGAACAACCAGTACTTAAACACAAGCATTTAAATATGTTAAAAGTACCAGCACAAGCACAATCCATAGCTTTAACATAAGTGCTTAAGTACAGAAATAAGCATTCTCTAGAGTGCTTAAGTACATCAACAAGTACTAG
>NW_003558944.1:0-1040 GCF_000090795.2 Amphimedon queenslandica
TACACTTCCCCTCCGACTTAGGAACACACTTCACACAATAGGAGCCATTCTTAACGCAGGAACATCTTATACAGCGACTTTGCTTGGAACAAGAGCAGCAACTCCTGCCAGCCATCTTGACCACGTTTTTTATAGCCTTGGGTATTTTTCAGAATTTTGGCATTTTCTTAAAATGGCCATAACTTGAAAAATTAAAGTCGGAATCAGTTCAAACTTGCTACACAGCATAAGGACACCAATATGTAACAGAAATTGTAATAAAAATTTGGGGTGATTTTGGAGCCATTTTAATGAAAAAACCATGGGCTATAGCCTTGGGTATTTTTCAGAATTGCCATCACATAGTTGAAAAATTTTCATATACATGTAGCATAAGGACATCAACAATTATTTTATTTATTACATTTTTTTAAAATTATTATTAGTTGGATTCCAGTATATGTTGATGATACTCAAAGTCTTTGTGTGATGTCAATTGGTTTTTTATTAAATAATAAAGATGAAGCTGTTGTATGGAGAGGACCCAAAAAGAATGGTACATGAACATATTCTCTCATTATACAAAACCTTACCCTCAGTTGTTATCTCTCCTCCCTCCCTTCCTCCCCCCCCTCTCTCTCTCTCTCTCTCTCTCTCTCTCTCTCTCCTAGCGATGATTAAGCAGTTCTTGTCTGATGTAGTTTGGGGTCAGTTGGATTATCTTATTATTGATACTCCACCAGGTCAGTGTATCATACACTACCTCCAATATCTCATTCATTATATTATACATGTACATGTACATATACTGTATAACCTCTCTACATACTCCTATCCCTCCTGATTCACATTAATGTCTTTACTTTTATCTCTCTCCGTCCCCCCTCTCTCTCTCTTTCTCCAGGTACAATTGATGAACATATTTCAGTTGTTGAGAATATTAAAGAAGAAGGTGCACTATAAAACTATCCACACAATGTCATAGAATCGCTTCCGCCCATCACTGTATAAAAGGAGTTGCCCCGGGCACAATATGGCAGCCGCTTTGAAAGTACAAAATG
>NW_003558945.1:0-1040 GCF_000090795.2 Amphimedon queenslandica
GCAAATTTTGATCAACGCCCTGTATTCTAGAGTAACTTTTAAAATTTATAAAAAAATTTAATTTGATCAGAATCGGCTCAAACTTGCTACACAACACAAGAACATGTATGTGCATCAGAAAAAATTATGAAAGTGGAAAAATTTTTTTGAGTCATTTTTCGTAAAATTTAGCCAATGCCTGTACAGGGACTTTGACCCAATTTTTGAGTAACTTTAAGAATTTATAAAAAAATAATTTTTATTAGAATTAGCCCACTATAAGGATTAGAAAAATACACTTAAACATTTTAAAAATATTTTGTCAAGTTTTTGAGCAACTTCAAAATCCACTGCTAAAGGACCTGCAGCAAGAGCACTATGTCAAAATCCTGTGGGAAACCCTGATTAATACTTACTGTTCCATACTGCAGTGTTATGTCTAGCTTGTAGAGTTATTACTGTATCAGTTGATAATACTCCTCCAGTTAGTACAGCGCATATTTCCTTCATTCTCAATCATATCATATGTTCCTCTCTCTAATGACAGTACACCAGCTATGCAATGAAAAAATAGACAATATTATTTATAGACTCTACATATGTTCTGTAATTACAGTCATTATCAATGATGGTGATTGTAGCTGTTTGCCAGTTCAGCTCTACTTATACATTATGGTCATTAGGGTCATTAGATCCCCCACCAAGTACTATGATGACTCTTATTGTTTTATTTCCTTCAATGATATTATCATCAATACTAGTGATAGGAGTGAATGGAATATCATTCAGCATTTTATTGACACTGTATGTTAATTTAGGAACAGTAGGATTAAAGGAAAAATCAGATTGTAAGCCACCTATAGTGTTACTGAACATTAGGTCAACGACAGTATAATACACACCTCTTGTAGCATTCCCTCTTTCATGTCTCAATACAGTTGGTTGTATTTGCTTTCTCTAATTGCTTCTCCCTCTCTCTCATCTCCTATCTGCTGTATAGTTAGCACTGGTGTCCCTCCTTCCATTACTGAGATATTAATATCTTTAATACCAATTCTAAA
>NW_003558946.1:0-1040 GCF_000090795.2 Amphimedon queenslandica
CATTATTTGCAGCAGATTCATTATTTGTAGCACAACCAACAGCAACAATATTAACTGTGCATTTCTGTTTTGTGTTTTTATAATAAATTACCTTTTTAATGCATTATGTACCTTCACCTTCCTTTCCTTTTTCTATTTTAGGTTTCTTTATTCGGTGGTACCTACATGTAGATGTGAATTTACATGTAGGGTTAGTAATACTATATACCATCTCACTTTTCTAAGCTTTCCTTTTCATTGTGCCACGCTTTGTAGTCTGACTCATTCTTCATACTCTCAGCTGACTGTTTCTCCATATTCTTGGCTGACTCTTTCTCCAAATTCTCTGCTGACTCTTTCTCAATCTTAATAATATCACCTGCTGCATTACTTACATCTTTCTTATCTCCTAGAAAATTATATGTGCAGCTATTGACTAAAAATTAAAGTACAGTGTTACCAAAGGTGACTATTGTGCCATCATGAAAGTCCTTTCCATCCCTTACTCTGCAGGAGGTACCAGCTTCCAGCTGCTCAACTTCTACACAGTTTGCTTTCACAATAGAATAAGTATCGTCTTGCTTAAAGTATTTCAAAAAGTAAGAAGCTACATTTAAAATAGTAACAAGACTCCTAAACATGTCTTTAACTTACGATTTGTCTTCTTCTGGGTGTCTTTTATCAGCTTTCTAAGACTCATTTCTACTCGTTTCCACTGAGTTGTAACCGGGCTGGTGAAAATTAATGCGCATGCGCAGTATTGAGTAGCGCATGCGCAGCACATCAGTAGAGTAGAGTAGCACAGGAGTAAAGAAAGCAAAGCTGCTCGTTACTACTACCGTTTTGATTCGCATGAGCTGTGTAGGAAGAAAAGTGCAGTTCGTAGGAACTACTCTTCGCTACTTAGCTTTTTTTCTCTCTAAACTGTACCTACGCAACAGTAGAGTAGCTACTTATCTTTTTTCGCCCTGTACTGTATATAAATGAAAGCCTATTAGGGGCTCTCTCACATGCAGGATCATTGCCATATAACACTGCATTAGGATTAAATTTAAAACTGC
>NW_003558947.1:0-1039 GCF_000090795.2 Amphimedon queenslandica
ACTACGCGATAACTATGTGGAAGCCATGTCTTTCATGCAGTGGTGTAGGATTTCTTACATCACCAGTTTGCAATTACCCTCTTGTTTCTTTACTTTTTTACAATTTAATCCTACTACTTTTCCATTTTTAATGTTTTTTATTTACTTGTTTCCATTCTTTTTTCTTAAATTAATAAATTACATTCTGTTTTCAGTGTTTTGATTATGTGATTAGGTTAATCATATTCATGCTTATCACGTGCGCATAAATTAAAATGGCGTCAAACCACAAACCCACACGGTGCTGCAGCTGGAATTTGTCTTCCATTGTTCTCTGTCTTTGCTTCTTTTTGAAGCCACATGTCCAGTCCTTGACTCAAGCACAAAGGAATGATGTAAAAGCCAACTCGAGCGGTTCCCTGGCTTAAAAGATTTCCGTGTTGATAGAAGAAGATGAAAGAAGAAGAAAAAGTCTGAAGAATTTTGCCAGAAATTTGAATTTGGCCTATTCTCCAGAAATGCTCCCACTACATTACAGTCCACTTTAAAGGTACCAGGAGAATCGCTCAGTGAAGGAGAGCTCATCTAAGCCATTTATAAGGCTGTGCAACGTAAGATAAAAGAGTTATTAGTGTTTGAAAATCACAAAAACGGCCGCCATCTTGAAAAATCAACCTCAATTCTACATATAGGCTACCGCCTATATAATACCAATGAGATAAATAAGACAATTAATTTTATGTCAAGAAAAGACAGTTCAATTTCATGTTGAGAGATTTTTAGGAGTGCAGCACTTATTCTTTTTTTGTCTTCCATGGTCTGTCTGGGACAAGAAAGTCCATGTCACTTTTCACCTTGTTGCCATACTTCGATTTAGAATTTGCAGAAGTAACTACAGTTCACAATCATCAGCTTTAAATTATGATAATAAAATATAATGTGACAATTCATTTCTTTAAAATTTGCAAAACTTTTTTGGAAGGCTTTGATTTAGAGTTTTCCATACTTGCACAACTTACACTTTTAGAAACACATTCGTCTGAGCACAATCTATGATGCT
>NW_003558948.1:0-1039 GCF_000090795.2 Amphimedon queenslandica
TTAATGGTATGGTATTTAGTATTAAGTTAAGTTGTCTTATGTTATGTGGTCATACAGCATAAGTTGTAGGTAGGTAATGTTATGGTATTGAGAGAGGAATGTACTTTGTATAGCAATGAGGTTAGTATGGTATAGGTACATAATATGGTTTTTATTGTGTCATATTAAGGTTCATAAGTGAAAAGTCAGTGTAGGCAATGAAGGATAAGAACATACCCACTTATATAGCAAGGTTAATATATGATGTAGGTAACATTAATGGTTGTACATAGGTAATAGTATAGTATTAAGATATTATACTGGTATAGCAGAATTAATGCAATGTATCGTGTTGGTATCATTGTGTTATAAGTTGTATGTATAGGAATGGTACGCTATTAAGATAAAAATATACTTATATATAGCAAGGTTATAATAATAATTATGGTATAGGTCTATAATTTGGTTTTCATCAAATGGTTTTGGTATATGTAAAGGGTCATAGGTTATATAAGTAACTTCAGTGTGGAGATATCTCACTATTCAAGTATTTTCTCAACATGTACTGTTTAGCTATTATTGGTGTGTTTGTATAATATTGGTTGTCCCTTACTGGTTCTGTATGTATGTACATGTACCAGTGCCCATATTTCATATTCTTGTTTTAATATGTTAGTGTCTGCATGTACATGTGTGCATGATAATATATTATTATGTTTTTGTTCGTGTTTGTACACGTGTCGTCGTGTTTGTACACGTGTCCTCACGTAGCGTAAAACTGCAACGTCTCCTGGTCTCCAGTCTTGCTTTCTCTGGACAATGTTTGTCATCATTGGATCACTCCACCTGCTTGCAAGAAAACTTCAATCTTTTTTGGTATTTTCAATCACATTGAAGTATCGTTTGTTACCATGCATCATGAATTAATTCAGTACCTTGTGAGAGCTAGTGTATCAATCAAGAACATTCCATATGATTTACTAATGGCTCTTTGGAAGGACATCAGCTAACAAAGAGGTTGTCACTGATGTGGACACAGCTATAGTACTTTCCACTGCTA
>NW_003558949.1:0-1039 GCF_000090795.2 Amphimedon queenslandica
CATCACAAATGAAGTGAGAGTTCACACCTCTCTCATTCGGTCACACCCACTAACACTGGAAATGTAACACCTACTATGTAACAATAGGCTGGAACCATTAATTAGTTATTATTATTATTATTATTATTATTATTATTATTATTATTATTATTATTATTATTATTATTATTATTATTATTATTATTATTCAGTTCTGTGTGTACATATTATGTATGTATTATGATTATAGTTGTTATCATTTTTCTTTAATTTTTTGCAATAATAAAAACAGTTAAAATGTGTACTGGTAGTTGTGAGGCTAAAACCCAACATATGCTACAGGCCAGTTTTTAATAATTATGTTGCTTGACTGGGCAAATGTTACTGTTGAATTGAACTATGCATAGTTGAATTGTTAAATTCTGCATAAGATTAGTTTAATTTTTAATTGTATTCCTTTTAATTAAAATTGTAATTATTGTCATCATGTGAAATCGTGAATACATCAACCTAACTCACTAAAGGGTGGGGGCCCTATAGTTTGACCTTTTGCTATTCTCCTCTCACTCATTCTCTTTGGCCTCTTGTTGAAGGAATAATTTTATAATGGCAGAATCGAAACTTGAACGAAAATGTAGGAGGGCATTTGAAAAAGGAGATCATAAAAAAGCTGTTCGGTTACTACGTTCACAAGATCCTAAAGCACTTCACCAGAAGGAGCGTTACCTGCTTTATCATTCTATAAGTAATGGCTGGTTAGACACTACAAGAGATCTCATCAACAATTACTCTTATCCATATAAACATAATTACTATGATGGTCAATCCTGTCTTTATATAGCTGCTAAAGGTAATCACGTTGATATAGTTGAATATCTTATTAAAGAGTGTCGCTGTGATCCAATGATGCGTACTTATAACTATGGCAAAGGTGACCCAGTTCTTCATTATGTAGCTAGAAAAGGATTACTTGATGTCTTGAAGTGTATGGTCATGAACATCAATGGTCATAATATAATGAATAAACAATATCGTGATACTAATGGTTGGACTGTTCTTC
>NW_003558950.1:0-1039 GCF_000090795.2 Amphimedon queenslandica
AAGTCACTGTGACCCATTGTATGAGCTGCAGGAGCTGCATTGAACTTAGGAGGGAAAAGAACCATCTCATGCAAGCTGTCAACAAAAGAAGTTGGGCCTAAAATAGAGAAAGAGGAATAATACTATACTAGTTGTGTTGAAAACTAAGTGTGAAATTAAAAAGCTGAGCACATCAGGAAAATTTCTAATAATGCAAATGTGCATTGGAAAAATATAAAAGTAAAATACCAATGGTAAATATAAATGTATAATTGTATGTAAATGTATTCTTGATAAAACACTAACTGTTCTGCCAGATATGTCTCATGTGATAATCTTGAGCCACAATATACACTTCAACACGCTGTGTAATGAAAAATAAAAAACAATAACAAGACAACAATGAAGAGAATGCTAAGATTTAAAAACTTACTGAGACAAAAGTATTTACGACAACATCGAAATCAAAATATAGATATAGATCACTGTCACCAATGGGTTTAACCTCTGACCATTCCCCACTACCCCAGTCTTGATAGCCGTAATACAAACGTGACTTGTGGCTCTGTGATCTCACAAAGAGATGAGTTTTGTTGGTTTCTTGTGTTCGTACAAATTTGACACTGTCCAAACTGAACTGGGCTGTAGACAAATCCATAGGGATATCCGAGGTGAGTTTTTTCAAAGCAAAAGTTTTATCACTTTGTCTGGTAAACATGTAAGCCTAAAATAAAAGCAACAGCAGCTGTCTAAACTGATTATGCAAATAGTTACACAAGAGGTCACAGACTATATTATACTGGCCCATCAGGTTTCTAAAACCTGATTCAACTCATTCAAGTTTTACAATTAATTGCTATACACACAAATAATTATTTAGTTTTATGCAGGGATAAAATATACTAAGAAATAATATATTAACGTTAGTATAATAAGTCCCTAGTTTTAAGGTATACAGCACATAGATAGTTATTTGTACACAGAGCAACTCACCTGTCCATCATATGCTTGTACAAACACTACAACTGCCCGGGAATGACCATTTATATCAGAAACAGGA
>NW_003558951.1:0-1039 GCF_000090795.2 Amphimedon queenslandica
TCACTTTCGATATTACTTTACGTAAGTGTCCGATATATTTTCTACACTTTCTTCTATCCAGTGGGACCTCCATTATTGCATTCAATCACTTTTGATATTACTTTACGTACGTGTCCGATATATTTACTACACTTTCTTCTATTTACAGTTTCCCAACAATCCATGATTCCTTTGACTAATTCCTCCTTTCGTTGTGGCTGCACTACTCTCCTGACATATTCTTTGAGCTCGTGCCATAGATTTTCAATCGGATTAAGATCTGGGGATTCTGGTGGTGTTTTCAACCAGTTTATTTTGTTGGCTTCTAACCGCTCCTTTACTTTCTTTGAGGAATGTTTGGGATCATTATCCTGCATCAATCTTTGAGATGGATTTAAATGCTGGGTATAGGAATCAGTCCATTTTCTAAAACTTCAATAAAGCCAGCTGAATTCATTTTTTCTTCAAACAGCACAATTGGCGTTTTTCCTTGGCAACTTATACCTGCCCATGCATGTACCTTATAGGGGTGTTTTGCTCTATATAATAGGTTTTAAAAAAATACCATTAACGTACATGTAATATTAATTTAGTGCTACCTTGGTTTTGGTTTCGAGGGCACCTATTTTCCTTCATGAAAATCTCCTGTGGGATTCGAATTCAATTGTACACTCATCACTGTACAGTACATCAGAAAAACCAGTAGTCCTGTGCTCCTGCAACTGATCTTGAGCCAATTTCATTCGCTTCTCTTTATTTGGTCCTCTAATGATCTGGCAGTATGCACTGCCACGGTATGTCCAACCAAGTGTATTGCGAGACTTCAATATTGTTTTCAGTGACAGTGAATGACCTTTCTCAACGAGAAGCTACTGAAGTTGAGTAGCAGTGCTTTCATCATCATCTTGCATTTGGTCCTATACTATCTTTAAAACTTCTCTGGTTACTTTTGAAGGTCTTCCAGATCCTATATTGTGAAAATAATGAGAAGTGTAGTGGAATTAATACTGACAAACCTGGCCTTTGAGTAATTGAACCAGTTTCCATGTATTTCTTAATC
>NW_003558952.1:0-1039 GCF_000090795.2 Amphimedon queenslandica
GCACAAATCATCAATCACTTCTGGGATCATTTTTTATTGCATTTTGATTCATATAATTCATGCACATATCATTATTTGTGTCCCTGTAGCTTTTGTTCATGTACTTAAATTTTGTTTCTTTCTCTTTTCTTTTTCTTTTTAATCTACTCTAAGGCTGCTTCAGTAGTTGGAGTCAGTCCTTCAACACTTCTATTTTTTTCCTGTCCCATTCTTATGTTACTTATCCTTACTTTTTGTTCTGTGTGTTGTAAAGTGATAATAATAATAATAATAATAATAATAAAGATAGCCTGGTTTTCTCATATCGGGTCACATATCTAATTTGTATCTCATCTGATCTGCTGAGCATGAGCTGCTTAATTTAATTAACAAATTGGCAGCATGCAGTAAGCCTGTATTAATACATAGTGTCACTTCTTCCTTTCTTAGAGAATGATTTTTAGGAGACAAAGACCTGTCCATAGCCTGTTGAAATAGAATGGTGTCATAATGAGCCTTCTAGCACCAGCAGAGATCAAGATATATATCAAAAACTAGATTTGACAGACTTGATGATGTAGATGAAGGTGGCTGAATATAACTACCATAATCTAGATTTTTGCCTTTCCTCTTAGACAAGGTTAGAGCCACGCTAGTGGTGCCAATGAAGTTCTTTGATCTAGATAAGGTCCTGTAACAAGTCTGGTAAACACAGGAGCTTGTTTTCCTTGTCTAGCAAGGCTGCACAAGTCATGGCAGCCACTTTAAAGTAGGGTGAATCCTACACAAAAATGCGGTCATGTTACAAATAGAATTTCCTTTTATTTGATCACAAATTGCACATAAAAAGCTTATGGATTGTATGTTACAGAAATTTCTATTTCAAGTTCTGCATGTACGCTAAAATGGGCTTTAACTTGTTTAATATTTTCGTCTGAAATAATCACAACTCGGACACAGGAAGTGTCAAAATGACATGAAATGAATACAGAAGCAAGAACAAACTTTGCTTATTTAAGTAGACTATAAATCTCAATTTTCATTTCTGGAGCATTTAGCC
>NW_003558953.1:0-1039 GCF_000090795.2 Amphimedon queenslandica
ATATCATCAGCTCTATAAGCAATAAATATAAATTACTATAGTAGAATAGACTAACTTTGTTTGTTTATTAATGTATGGACTTTTTTTTCTGCAGAAAAACAATAACAATTTGTTGCACTAACAATGTAAACTTTACCTTATGAAACAGTAGATATTAATAATAACACTAGCAGTTAATAGACCACACAATACAGCTACTATCAAACTAAGAGCAATAACACTATCTGATGTATCACTAGTTGATGATAATGATGGTAGTTTTAGTGTCACATTAGCAATAACTGCCCATTCTCCATATCCATTAACAGTGTATGCACGTATACCAAAAATAAAGTAAGACATATCATTAAGACCAGTAATGTTAATAAATGTATTGGTTGAATTATGTAGCAGCAATATTTCAGTATTAAAATCATCATCATCAACCATCAAACAGTTACTATACTGTAAGATATGATATCCTATCTCATATGTAATAATGGGATAGTCTGATGGAATATAACTAGGTACACTCCATGAGATAACAGCCCATGTAGTGTCCATAATACTGGATACTGAACCAACTGGACCAGGTACTAAATAAAGACACATTCTCACAGAACTGATATAGTATAATAATTACATACCTATTCCAATCTCTACTACAATTGGATCACTGAAGGGACCTCTTCCAACAGAATTGACAGCAGCTACACTGATGTTATACTCAGTGCCAAATACTAGATCATTCAATATGATGTATCTCTCAGTACTGGTGAGGTTGTATGTGATACTATTGTTACTGATAATCACTGTATAGCCTGTGATTAAACCATTACGCTGAGAACAATTAACCTCATTCCAAGTGAATCTATTAGCTGTAAAATTTACAGGTAAAATTTGAATTGACGAAGGCCAACCACTAGGAACTATAAATTATGAGTTAGTGAAATAAATAATGTTTTTACTTATTGCCTTAGTCTGTACAGTTATGTTCAATTTAGATTCTCCTAGTACATTACCAGCTCTCACTGTGATGGTATAGTTCATACCACTGTAC
>NW_003558954.1:0-1038 GCF_000090795.2 Amphimedon queenslandica
ACATGTCAGAATCAGGTGATGGTTTAGGATCAGTTAGATTAGCCTCCATTACTTCATTAAGCACTGCATTACCCATCACTCGTGCTATCTAAAAAATACATACATACAGTACATGTACATGTAAATACAATTCTTTTAAAATGGATACAACAAAACTACTGTGCACAAATGTAATCATTAGAGGGCTCACTAGTAGTTCGGATGTTTTCAGAGCATCCAATTTAAGTGATCGAATGCGTGAATACTGGACGCCCAGTTCCCTGTGCCGCCCGGAGCAATGAATGCATATCAGTAGACCAAGATTGACTGATAGCCACTCAGGATCAGGGGCATTGCACTCACAGCATCTATCATTACCTGATGGGAAGTAAGTAAAATGTAAGTACATGTATGTACATGTACATGTAGATATACATTACCTAATGGGAAGTAAGTAAAATACATCTACATGTACTTGTACTTGTACATGCACATGTACAAGTACATGTACATGTACAAGATAAATATTTCAAATAATAAAGCTCCCATTGGTGGTGCAATATATATTCAATCACTGATAAATTTACATGAAGGAACATGCTTCATTTTTCAACCTTATATGTACATGTACATATACATGTACATGTACATGTATATGTACAATTGTATTACAATGTACCTGGCAGGAACTGTATTTTTGATATTATTCTCTTCACAAGTTGTCTGGTATCGGTAGCAGTCGTGGGTGGGGATAGTGATCTATTGTCTGCTTTGGTGGGTGTGATTGTGTCACCTCCAAATAACTCCAGCTGACAGTTTGTCATTACTTGCCGCCATCTTGAAAGGGGTGTGGTTATAAAGTGAGGGGCGGGGTGGTTTATAACTTACGACTCTAGTTCCGCTTCTGTTTCAGCATCAAATGAGTATACTCTGGTTTCTGTAAAGGATGAGAGGGAGAAATAAGGACAGAAAGAAAAAACAAAATGATACACTATACCACAAAAATAGAGAACTACTGTATAGGTACATCGCACATAATAATAATAATATGGTAATAAC
>NW_003558955.1:0-1038 GCF_000090795.2 Amphimedon queenslandica
ATTATCACTTTGTTGAGCAAAATAATGTAGTTTTTGTCATTAAAATAGCTATATTCCATGTAATAACTACTAAATAATTATTAATTAACTGCTAATTATGATGATGTCATCTTCCGGTAAGAAATTTTAGTAGGGCATTGCCCTCATTGCCTGCCCCTGCAGCCGCCTATGTGTTGGAGTGAGGTGAGAGTCTCTCCGTCTCCCTCTTCTTCTCTCTCATCATTTGATCCTTTCAGTTTAGCTTGTAGTTCAGCAAGAGAAGGAGCTTCGGTCTTTGGTGCTGGCGTCTTGGTGACAATGGCTACTGGAGGGACCATGGACTTCTTGTTACCATTGTCATCACCTGTGGATTGATAATTGGGAGGAGGAGCTAGTTAATACAAAAATTTGGACATGTACTATAGTAGCGAAATTTCATCAAAAATGATAACGAGCAATTTCTCTATTTTTATAATTTTTTCTTATGTGTATACATGTTCCTATATTGCATAGAAAGTTTGAATTGATTCTGATTAAGCCTGGATTTCTTACAAATTTTTTAAGTTGCTCCAAAATCGGGCTGAAGTCCCTGTACTATAGTACAGGGATTTTGGTCAAATTTCACCAAAAATGAAAAGTAGAAAATTCTTTGTTTTTATAATTTTTCCTGATGTGCATACATATTCTTATGTTGTGTAGCAAGTTTGAGCTGATTCTGATCAAATTTGGATTTTTTATGAATTTTTTAAGTTGCTCCAAAATTGGGCCAAAGTCCCTGTACTATTCAAACGATTTCTGCAGAGCTATCTCAGAAGCTCGTCTTACCCTAACCTAACCTATTCATTTTATCTTATTATTTTTCTCTCACTTATTTCCGTTATTATTATCTCTTTTTTTAACCTACTATTTATCCCTGTGTTATATCTATTTTGTTTTAAAAAAATGTTTATTTAAGGGCTCAGTTCCCTCCTACACTGTACTATAGTACAGTGTCTGATCAATTTTCATTCAAAATGCCCAGGTGACAATTCCCTATTGTTATCACGTACATGTATACAT
>NW_003558956.1:0-1038 GCF_000090795.2 Amphimedon queenslandica
TGACGCAAATCTACTCTACATTGTACTTTTAATGTTATTATGTAAGAATTACGGATCACCTTGCAATGTAGAGTAGAATTTGCGTCACGAGTAGGATTTTCATTTCGTATTTTCGTTGGTCGTTCGGAATCCTACTTCATCTTGTTTTTTTTAATTTTTTATGTTCTTGTTTGTGTTGATTTTTTTAATAATATTTCATAAATTCGTTGGTCATTCGGAATTCTACTTCATCTTGTTTTTTTTTTTAATTTTTTATGTTCTTGTTTGTGTTGATTTTTTAAATAATATTTATAGTATTTCTTTAGTTGCAATTGTGATACTTGTTGATTTTACACAAACAATAATTTTCTTTATTATTATTATCATTGTTATAACATTTATGAGAGACAGCATTGAATAGACATGCTGAAGGAATATCAACTATCCTGATGACAAGTGAAACTAATACTAGTCTTGACACAAGTCCTTGTTCAAGAATCTGTGAGCTAAGAGTGTCCATCTTCCCTGCTATTCCTGTTCTTCCAGGCTGTTGTCAAGTTCATAATTATCATTGCATATCATAAGTCATAACATTAATTAATTGTTTGTTTTTTAAAATAAAATAAAATAACACACTTGATAAAACAGTAACGTGTAAAATCAATACCTTCTTTTAGCTGGAAACCTCCACTAAAGTATTGCAGTAAGTTGATTCCAAGCATAGCTTGGTAAAAAATAACTTGCTTCTTCCAGAGCTGCAGATCTGAGCATGCGCGACCACACCCAAATTTTGGAGCACATGGCAAGCTTCTTTAATTAACAAAATGGCGGCATGTAGCTAAGATGGCTCGATCCAGCAGTCACAGTATCACTTTTTCCTTACTTGAAGAATGATCTGATGGGACATGGACCTGCGCATAGACTGTTGGAGTAGATTGGTGTAAGAATTATTCTTGTAGCACCAACTGATACTGAGATACACACCGACAACTGGATTGACAGGACTTGATGAAGATGATGATGATGATGATGATGATGATGAAGATGAAAAAAGGTGGC
>NW_003558957.1:0-1037 GCF_000090795.2 Amphimedon queenslandica
AAGCGAGTTAGTTCTACAGTGGCATGGGCCATTGTTACCCCTAGTCAGAAAATAGTGGTACGTCTTATCAATCCAGACAGCTCACCTGCCACCATTTATAAGGGCACTCGTATTGCCTCTGTCACTAAGTTACCACAAGCTCCAATCCAGATTTCCAATGTATCGATTACTCCTTCACTAGACAAGCAAGATTTGCTATGGAATATTGCAAATGACACATCTACCCTTTCAGATTCAGAGAAGGAACAATTCTACAACCTCCTCCTCTCATTCTCAGAAATATTTCCTGACAGTAATGATGACCTGGGTCATACTACAGTTCTTAAGCATCAGATTAATACTGGTTCAGCATTGCCCATTCGGCAACCCCCAAGACGTGTTCCTAAAAATAAACAGGAGGAATCTCACCGACTAATTCAGAATATGTTGGACAACAACATTATTTCCAGGTCTCATAGCCCATGGTCTTCCCCTATAATTTTAGTAAAAAAGAAGGATGGGTCACTGCGCTTTTGTGTCGACTACCGTAAGGTCAATGAAGTCACTAGAAAGGATGCATACCCTCTCCCTCGTATTGATGATACGTTGGATACCTTAGCAGGATCACAGTGGTTCACTACATTAGACCTCCTCAGTGGTTACTGGCAAGTTGAAGTTGAAGAAGAAGACCGAGAAAAGACTGCTTTTTGTACCAAAGAAGGGTTATTTCATTTTAATGTTATGCCCTTTGGTTTATGCAATGCACCGGCAACGTTCCAGCGTCTAATGGACATGTTATTAGCTGGGTTACTGTGGGAGGCGTGCCTAGTTTATATTGATGACGTCATAATTATGGGGAAGGATTTTCCGTCACACTTAAACGAGAAGGTGCGGTATAAAAGGCGGGGCCCTGGGCATGGTGGCTTCCGTTTTATTCACGTGTAAAAATGTCGGCTCTAGATGGTGTTGCTTCTTCAAGGAAAAACGCACGAAGAAAGGGGTTTTGGTACCAAATGGACTTCCATTTTACTCTCAAAGAAGACAAGGACCAGTTCCAG
>NW_003558958.1:0-1037 GCF_000090795.2 Amphimedon queenslandica
TATAGGCAGAAATTAGTGCCAAGCACTATTTTTTCCCCAAAATACTATAAGGAAGAATTAGTGCCTGGCTGCCTGCTGCACTATTTTGTCCCTACAATACTATAGGGAAGAATCAGTGCATTCTGCACTATTTTGTCCTACAATATAGAATTAGTGCGTTGTGCAATTTTTTGTCACAATTAAAGTATATGGGGGCAAAATAGTGCAGCAGGCACTAATTTGTCCTTATAGTACTTTAGGGAAGAATCAGTGCTTGCTGCACTTTTTTGTCCCTACAATATTACAGGTAAGAATTAGTGACAGCTGCACTATTTTACCCCTATTTAATTTGGGGGAATTTATTTCTAAAACAAAATACATGATATTCACATAATTATACATTTGCATATCTATAAAGATAAGTTTGATTTGATAGAGGGAGATGTGTGTGTTTAAGATAATTTTAATGGAATGATGATGCTTTTGAAATTACTGAGATTATTTATCATTCAATTTGTGAAGAACCTAAATAACTCCTTTTTTTATGGTCTACATGTGTACTACCATAATTATAGTATCACTATCATTGAAAAATAAGTAACTGATTTTAAATTTTACTTTTTGTTAATTTAAAGACTTTAATATATGTCATGCATTGTATATTATTTGTACTAAAACAAAAGGCACTCATGTCTTTAAAAAGTGCTAAACAGATAATGAAATGGTGTGAAGTGACATTACAATAGTCAAAGGAAGGGATAGTTTTGTGGGTAGAAAAGGAACATGGAGATATGTCTTTGCTACAGGAGAATGATTCTACAATGTTGATACTTTACCATCTTTTTCTATTCAAAATACCATACTTAATAAATGCTAGGAAGAATTTGACAACTGTAGTGACAATTGTGAAGACCGTAAACTGCCAAATTGTGTGAAGTGTTCATCATTGAGACATAAAAATGTTAACAGAAGTTGCCACAATATAAAACCTTTTAACAATAAAGCCATAAATAGCTGCTTTGAAGGTATTTATAATTATTGAATTTTGTGATTTTTAA
>NW_003558959.1:0-1037 GCF_000090795.2 Amphimedon queenslandica
ATTATGTACTGAGAACCCTGGTTTCAGTATCACGACAATTTTCATAAAAATTTAAGGATTTCTTTAACATAGTCATTCTCCAGAGAGGTGTTCTAGGCAAAGTAGAGCAATATTATGTTAAAAAACAATATCAAATGCGTGGAGCGCCTCATTATCACATCCTCCTATGGATTGAAAATGCTCCTGTTGTCGGTATTGATCGTCCAGAAGAAGTCTGTTCTTTCATACAACATAGGATTACCTGTCATATACCAGATAGTAATACGTCGCCTGATTTAAAATTTTTGGTAACAAGATACCAAAATGCACAAATGCAGCAAATACTGCAAGCGAAATATTAAAGTCAGCAAGACCTATGTATCTAAATGCTGATTTGATTTTCCTAGACAAGTACGAGATAGTATTTGCATCAATGATGTTGAAAATAGCTTGAAATCATGCAATAAAATATATTATCTCAAATGAAATGAAAAAGAAGTTCGAGTCAACGACTACAATCCTTACTGTTGAAATTGTGGCATCCAAATATGGACTTGCAATACATAGCAGAGAGGAGTCTTTCATTAACAGAGTATGTAACTGGATATGTCACTAAAGCAGAAAAGAGTCATGCACAGGACTTATGGGATGAAGTCAGCAGCTGTGACAACATATACAGCAGGCTTTGGAAAATTGGACAAAAATTACTTCGAGCTAAAGAAGTAGGACTATATGAAGCTAGCAATCTTCTTCTTGGTGAAAGTTTCTACATGAAATCAGTAACCGTACAGTACGTTAATGTGTACTTGCCTCATAAGAGGAGCAGAAAAATCAAAAACTATTCATATTTAACTAAAATGGATTGATCTTCTAAAGACATTTTTAATCCTAGCATTATTGAAGACTTTTATCCAACAAGACCAAATAACATGGAAGATGTATCTCTTTACAAATTTGTTGCTAATAACAAATTTGAGAAAATGGAGAAAGAGAATACAAACTTCGATCAAAGCCAGTCCTTCCAAACCATTGGAAATTTAATCCTATGCAAGAAGCGA
>NW_003558960.1:0-1037 GCF_000090795.2 Amphimedon queenslandica
CTATGTCATGTGGTTGTCATGTGTGTCATATGTATAACTACTTAAAATTGTTTGTGTCACATGATTTCGGAATGATATAAAAGTGCATGACCATTTCTGGTGGGTTGGTTGGTTTTATGACCTTATAAATATTCTTGTAGCTGGCTTAAGCCAGCGGGGCATGTGTGGATTTCTGACCGGTTAATGGGAATGAGGAAAATTGGAAAGGGGAAAATGGCCTAATTATGTGTAGCATTCTTTAGATGCTTTTGAGGGGGAATAAATTCATCAGAAAAACTCCCCTGTGGTGCCTCAGGTATGTTTCTAACCGCTGCAGCAGGTTTAGGAATTGATGGTTTAGGACAGGCTTTGTCCTTACAATTTTCAGTACAAAATTTTCTTATCCTATCATAAACATACCATTGCCTAACTGCTTTTAGCCTTTTAATGTTATTAGAGGTTGATAGAGCTGGAAAGACTGATGCTGGTATCCCTAAGGAAACTGACTGACTGTGGTGTTTCCATGCATGTTGCTTGTATTAACAAGTCTCCTTCCCTCAGTGATTGCTCCTCAAAAGTGAAATGGTGGATCTTTTTTATTTTTTTGATAGACTTTAAAAATGGGTTTAGAAACCCAGCCCAGTCAAAAAACTGGACTATTACCAACCCTTTTGCTGTTCAAACTTGTTGAGAAACATTCACATAAGAGGATTTGATTACAGTAGCGATATCCTCAAGGCAAACAACATCAAACTTCCGAAAGTGTTGCTTGATGAACGCAAAGCACCAGTCAGGAGGGAACTTTGTAGGGCCTACAGGGATAAAAGATATTTTTATAGACCAATTTCTCTCTGTCAATACTCTCCAGGCCAGATATTGCTTTGCAGCATTGTTTTAGTTCTTGCCTTTACTGTTATCAGCATTCAAATTAACTGTAATGGCATTGATACCATAGTTTTCTAGGTAGTGATGAAGGAAACTGATAACTGTATTGGCTCCTTTCCCAGTGTCCACGCATTCTTCAAGTAATCATGTGACCTGCTTAGGGAAAAGTCACA
>NW_003558961.1:0-1037 GCF_000090795.2 Amphimedon queenslandica
CATTCTTCCTTGGGTCCAGTCCATCCAAAGTATCCAGGACCCTGTCAATGTATCCATTTGATATCCTCACTGTACTGGTCATGTAGTCAAAGTAATCATCTACCGTTAGACTCCAATCAGGATCTACACAGACACAGTTATCAATAATAATACAAGAAACTGTTGAACACTCACTGGTGACGGTGATTTCATCAAGGACAGTACAGAAGGTGACTCCATTCAATTGCAAGGAGAACCCTCTCTCTCTCGAGACCTTGATGATAGACGGTGTGACCCAATCAGGAGTGGCATAATAAAAAGTGAAGCCACACCCACTAGACCCGCCCTCTTCTCCGTCCTGTCCCATTACCATCCGGTGAAGGTACTGATGTTTAGTTAACGAGGAGAATACAATCTCGATCAACCAGAAATAATAAAAAGCCGATTTATTATTCTGACTCCAATTAACGCTCAGCCTAAACGTTGGGTCCATTCCAGGACTAGGGAACTTGTATTTCTTATTTGACCCAATTTGATCAACAAAGTCTGTCATACGCATGTACGAACACTTGATAGCCCTCTTCCTCATGAAGTAAGTGACCTTCTTTCCGAGGTCCCTCCAGCCCAACTCAATCGTTAGGGACTCCAGCAGGAGACAGTTAGTGAAATCAACTCTCGTCCGAATTCGGTCAAACAATCCGTCAAAATCTTGAATGGATTCAACTTCTTCTCGCTGGTCGAGGAACACGTATCGAAGGTGCGACTTGAGTGTTTCAAGGTCTGTCTTCTCTCTTATCCTGTCCTTAATGTCGACCCAAAGGTTCTCAAATTCATCGACAAGTTCCTCAAATAGAACCTTGGCATCTTGTGGTGAAACTATTATGAACAATAATCATTAATAAGTAACTACGCCAACTTACGTAATGGAGGATTCACTTTATATTTGTCGGCCTCCAGCGCTCTTAATTCTTCATCTATAAACATTGACAATTATTGCTGGTCATAACGTCCATTAGTCCTTACTGTACTTGAGCTCCAGTTTGTCAATGCACTCGTGC
>NW_003558962.1:0-1037 GCF_000090795.2 Amphimedon queenslandica
AATCTGATTATCCTGACTAAAAGGAGAAGAATAAAGACACAAAATGAACAATCACTAGTGCATAACAAAGATAACTCTACTTACCTTCCTGTAGCTAGGGTGTATTCATCAGAAGGCGACCATTGTACTGTCATTACTGGTTTCTTGTGTCTCTTCAATATATGACTACTGGAGCCAGAGTTCATGTCACATATGGTAACGATACCATCTTTGGTACCAACTAGAGAAAATAATAAAATATTAATTAATGATTTGTTATTCAATTTTTAAATAGTTGCTTCACCTCACCAGCTGTCAATGTGTGCTTCATTGCTTTTGCTAAATCATGGGTATAAATTGGACTACTCATTTTAAAATTCTCCACTACCTAAAAAGGAAATAAAATTAACATCATATGTAGCAAAGAATGCCCACACACAATACTCATTCTCAAATTCCCATTCCCATGTTTCTATTTTCCCATTCTCGTGTGCATGAGTCCACCCACACACATCTCATTAGTATCCCATATTCTTAAGGTTTTATCCATCGAGGAACTGGTAAAGATCCCAGTGTCATGAGGGTACCACTTCAACTCTGAAATACTGTGAGTGTGAGAGGAGGGTGTGGTGCTATAAAAGAAGGCGTGTTACTCAATTAATTAATTAATCATTAATTTTTAGTACCTTCCACGATTGAATGCAACTGTGGGACAGGTTTGACGAGCCACACCCACTTGATAACGAGTGTCTTGAATGAAAATGGAGCCATCAGTTGTACCTGATAATAAACTGAGAAAGAGAGAAAAGGGCGGAGTCAGAAAGACGATAATAATAATTTTTAATTATTATAATAAATGCATGTACACATGTACATTAATTAATTACTATCTTTGGGAGGTGTGGTCTAATTGCATGGACGTAATTCCGTTGTCGTGTGATCTCTCAAATTCTCTGTTCCTGCTCAGTGACAGTTGAGTCCATTTGTGTGAAGCGTAGACCTTAGGGAGTGTCCATTCCTCTTCAAGCCCCGCCCTCCTGTCCCTTAGGAGCTGGATC
>NW_003558963.1:0-1036 GCF_000090795.2 Amphimedon queenslandica
CCATTTGACACTGGACCTTCAAAGTAAAATAAATTGTACCATTAAAAGAAGCAACTGTAGACATCTTTGCTTCAGCCACTTTAGTGTATTGGGCTCATAACCTGATATAAACTGGTAAAATTATTAAAACAACAAATTAGCTCTCAACAGCAAAAAAAGTAATAGTGCAAAGAGCGAGAGAGAGAGAGACCTGAATAAAAGATGTAAAAAGAACAAAAAAATAATATTCTATGTGTACAGTAAAAAAATTGCGAATCTTGCATTTCTAAAATTTTGTAGAATAAATTTTTATAAATAGCTTGCAAACTGTACCACTTGGCAATAGAGATGCAGAATTTTGTGATTTTAATTTTTGTGACTGCCGCAAAAACGAACCAGTATACAGTATCTTTATAAGATGTTTCAGGTTCAACCCTATTTTTTCTCCATACTACATGCCATCTGATATGTTTTACTTAACTCCCCCAACATTTTAAATAAATCCCCGTGTGACAGAGCTACACATGTACCTATCACATCATGGCAATTCAAAGGGTGCAAACGACAGTAAGTACCCCAGCATTTAGACTGTGCCAAATAGCCTTAATTGTTCAAATACAGTTTGGACAACCCAAGGGTCGCATGTTTGAATCTACTTACAGCCTTTTTTATCTTTTGGGATTTTTTCTGTTAATTACAATTCTCAGTCTGCCTTGACTGTGTTTTACTATAGTATGGAATTGTTCTAGCAACAAGAATTAGTGTGTCATTTGAATTGTATGAGTGCCACAGGCCTACCCTGGCGTAATGAGTGCATGTTTTATCAACAAATTGACAATGCATCTTGTTAAATTTACATTTCAACCCCTTGCAGTTTATTAGAAAAGTATTACCGTATAGCTGGTTTATTTTGTGGCCTCAAATTTTTGTTGCTTAAATTTTCATTAGAATTAATTTTAGTGCCTTGCTAAATTTTTTTTAATATTTAATTAGTTTTAATAAAATTTAGTGGAATTAATTTTAGTGGATTTGAGCCTGCACGAAAATTAATTCCACA
>NW_003558964.1:0-1036 GCF_000090795.2 Amphimedon queenslandica
CCCAGCTAACCAGTGACCTCTCCTGGCTATCTCTTCAACCTCTCAATCCACTGTCGATCGGTCAACTGGTCAACAACCAATCAAGAGGTACGCGTACGTGTGCCTCCTACGAACAAGCAGTTATTGTACGAACAAAGGGAGAGAGAGGGGGAGGGCAGGAGAGAGAGGGGGAGAGGGAGAGGAGTGCAAATGTATTTTTAGTACATACGCATATGTACATATTATATAAGTTTATGTATGTACTATACTGATTTAGCTATGTATTTAGTTGTATGTATACTGGTACACTTGTTATTGTTATTCCTGACAGTTTTGAATTAAATTGTATTTGCTAATCATTCAACTAAAGCTGGCCCATTGTGTGATTTGTGTCAAATTTTATGTTAATGGGATTCATGCTATTAATAAATATGATTAGTAGTGCATAGCAGTGAGTTGTAAACAAGGCTTAGGTGGTACAATTATAATTCTAGTATTACCATGCACGTGCATGTACTAAAGAGGTATTATCATCATTATTATTAGTATTATTTCATGACCAGTACAATTACATGCTTAATTGGGGATAATATTGTTTTATCAGTTTATGGCAAATGAATTAGCAGTCATCCTTCTTTTATAAGCATTCCACATGAACCTTCATTTCTAATATTCACAAGATCACATCTCAATATATTGCCGCCCACCACATCAGGCGTTATTATTATTATTATTATTATTTATTTATTATTTTATTTGTATTCAATTGCTAGGCTTATGCATCAACCAGCCATTCGTATGCACATCAAAGCTGCTAGTTTTACCTCCTCCCTAATAATCTAATAAGACAAATATCCCATTCCTATCTTTGATCTTTTCTTCAGAAATACAACCCAACGTTGAGTACATAGAGCTGGACGTACCAGGAAGCATGGTTGATGAGTATGGATACTTACTGCCTAACTGTTGTTATGGGCCACGCCTGGATGCCAGGGATGCTTCAAGGTGTATTTCACATCTTTGTCCTATTGTATACTAAAATTGTAATTTTCAACGT
>NW_003558965.1:0-1036 GCF_000090795.2 Amphimedon queenslandica
ACATTGGTGTGTCTAAGTGTTATTATTATTTCAATCTTCCACTCCACGGAAAGGACTTCAGTCAATTCAAGGACCTAAAGTAAAGCAACACACACAAAGATACAAGATAATCAAAGAACAGTCATGAAGTAAGTTTCAGAGAAAGTGAAAAAATGAGAAGTTGTATTGGTTATACTGTACTGTGTATTATTGTGTATTATAGTACATGTAACTTACCATGACTGTGAGTGACAGAGACACATGAGAGTATCTTAGGGTACTTGCATTGATTATACTGTACATGAAGGTAGGTGTATGATTGTGTATAGTAAATTTAGTAATACATGTATCTTACCGTGACAATGAGTGAGTGACAATGAGTCTTCCACTTTCCTCTCATTCCTTTCTTAAGTCTCTTTCTCTCTTGACCAAGTACCTCGTTGTCCTCCACTGGTTCTTCAAGAAGTCTCACTCCATCCTCCATGTCTTGTGGTAAGTCAAACCCAATCATGTTTTGATCTTCACTTATTCCACTTATGTCTGGGTCAAGGCTTCACCCAGACTCATGTAGGTTTCCTGTGAAATCTGTTATCTCTTGGTCTACTCCAACTTTGTCAGCATCACTGTTCTCATTATCACAGCTAGTTTCATTATTTCTGTTCATTTTTAATGTTAATGATGATAATTATGATACTGTATTGCTTGTAGTTCTTTAGTTGTATTGCATAATGTACAATTTAGTTAAGCTTTAGTGCTATGTAGGTGTCAAGTTAGTTTTTAATTATCTATCTGCATCAGTGGCATCCACCAGACCCTCAACATGTACACCATCCACAGTTTTCCCAAAAATATCCTCCAGAAAAGCATCAATAACACCAGATGATAAAAGAAAGGTCCTGTAACTTCCTCTTAATATTAGAACGAAAATGACGAAAACAATGTAAATGAAGAGCATTAGGAAGCTGTGTCTGGAAAGCCTTGTAAAGTTCTTTCTCTCCATCTATACCAAAAGCAATAATATTTCTTAGCAATGGCTTGAGGCTAATTAAAGTAGAAG
>NW_003558966.1:0-1036 GCF_000090795.2 Amphimedon queenslandica
AGTCTGAAGGTAATATTGATAAATCTTTCTATGCAACTACACCAGACGCTAAACTAAAAGTTACTGATAAAGGAATAGAACAAGCTAAAGTAAAGAATGGAATTTGTTACTGTTATTATTATTATTATTATTTATTGGCCTTGCCCAGCTTTGCGTAGGCGAGGACTAGGTACTGTTGTCTGTCTTTCATTCATTGTAAAAGAAATGGTAGAGGAGGTAACTTTAAATACTACTTATTAGTTGTTTATTATTATTATTATTCTTATTATTGTTATTGTTGTTGCTATGAAAAATTATTATGAAAGTTTCTGCTCCACTGAACAGCCATAGTGGAGGAGAGACGTCACCATGGCAACATGGAAATAATCAGTGGCGTATCTAGACTTTAGATGATGGTGGGGCAAAGATGGCGCGCGAAGCGCGCCGAAAAATTTTTTGCGGTTAATTAATATTCATAATGGGCGTGTACTTAATTAAAGTACGTCTACGCCCACAATAATGATGATGAAGTCGACTATATCGGACTAGCTTGGCTTGCTCTTTTCTTCTCTAAAGTTCTCTTTTGAGTGTTTTCTTTATTTATTGTGTTCTCTGGCCTTGATCAAGATTGGAGATATCTTAAATTTTTAACTACAGTAAATTAGAAGGCAATATTAATTTTGATTCAGTAGCAGTTGGTAGGGCAAATGCCCTACCATGCCCTACCTTGGATACGCCACTGGAAATGATAGTAGCCCACTCTCGACAGGAGAAAGAAGAACTAGTTCTTTTTGAACCAAAAAAGACAACAAAAAAATCTAAAAGGTTTTTAAACATGTCACGTGAATTTTGATATCATCATAATAATTTTAGGATGTTAAAGAAGCTCCTAAAGCCACAGCCCCTCCTCCTGGATTTGGTGTACGCCCACCACAGAATCCCTCTACTCATAAAAGAAGTGAAACGACTAAAAAGGAGGGAGGGGCTTCAAAGACTAAGTTTGTTCCGTTGCTAAGTGCCGAGGGTGAGTCCCAGTTGAGTATAAAGTTCCCCCGGG
>NW_003558967.1:0-1036 GCF_000090795.2 Amphimedon queenslandica
ATAATTCTTACACCATTCAACTCCAACAGTCTATGCGCAGGTCCATGTCCCATCAGATCATTATCCAAGAAAGGAAGAAGTGATACTATGATTGCTGGATCGTACCATCTTAGCTGCATGCCGCCATTTTGTTAATTAAAGAAACATGTGCTTCAATTTTGGGTGTGGTCGCGCATGCTCAGATCCCAGAACTGGGAAAAGCAAGCAATTTTTTAAATCTAGCTATGCTTGGGTCAACTGCAATACTTAGTGGAGGTTCTAGGCTTCCAGTTCTAGCTAAGACAAGGTATTTATCATTGTTTTATTAAAATAAATGATTAATAAATTGTATTAAAAAATTAAAAACAATAATTATGTTAAGCAAAAGCATAGATATGGTACATGCTTGAACTTGACAACAGGAACAACACAGGACAGGATTGCAAGGAAGATGGGATACTGACACTGCTTCTTGAACAAGGACTCGCATCAGACTGCTATTTAATTTAATTTAATTATAATTTTATAAAATGCGTTAAACAAAATAGAGTAAGCAGTTTATTAAAATCAGCAGAGAGAGAGAGAGAGAGCAGAGGAAGCATTCTGAACAGAAGGGCTACCAGCAAGAACTGCTGGCACCCAAAAAAAAACAGAAAACAAAAGAGAAGGGAAAAATAGATGAATGAATAGATAATATATATATATATAAGAATTAATAATCAACAATAAATGAATATAAATAGATAATAGATAATCAACAGTAAATGAATAGATCATGATAAATAATACATAAATAAATAAATAATTGAAAATGACCATTAACTATGACAGCAAATAAAATCAAACAAATAAAATTAAAAATTGGAAATGATAGAGTTTAGGGGGACTTAGATGAGTAGCTCAGCCAATATAGCAGCTTTTACTAAACATTGATCAATATAGAATTAACTATTCACCACAATGGCAATAGACACCATCTGAGGAAATATCACAAATAATTATAAAAAATCAACTCAAACAAGAACATAAAAAAATTTTAAAAAACAAGATTGAGTAG
>NW_003558968.1:0-1035 GCF_000090795.2 Amphimedon queenslandica
ACCTTCTATTAAAAGCATTCCGTGGCCTGTACCTGATCCAGATCGACCATTCAATAACAAAGAATGTCTTCATTGTGAAGGTTTTTGTGCTGGACATTATATGTCACCAGAATCTGCTTTGGCTCACCTTTCAAACGCTCTTGCTCCTCCTTCAAGTGTTATTGAGAGAGCATATAGATCTGGTAATGTAGCTTTAAATGCTTTGGCTAAGGAAGTATTACTTCCTGTTGATGAAGTTGAAATGTGGTTGAACCACTTAAAGCTTGTTTCTGATAATCGAAAGAGAGGTGCAGCCAAAGCAGCTGCAACTAGAAAATCTAAGCGTAATGCGAGACAACAGGAAGAGGAAGTGGTAGTACGATGTGGTGTGTGCTGTGTGATATATGAGGAAGAGACAGATGAAGTTGAGAGGTGGATTGGATGCGATTTTTGTAGTACATGGTTTCATTGGGAATGTGTAAATATTGTAGTAGAGCCTGACTCCTTTAAGTGTACTCTTTGTTGAAATATGATCTTGCTCTCATAACCCAGTGTATGGAAACTTCAACCTGTGATAATCTGTATTCTATTCTAGAGGAGAAGAGGATTGGAATAAGACGATTATGAGGATATAGAGAATGTGTCATTCAAGAAGAGAAGAGACTATACGTCACTCAAGAAGAGAAAGAAAGTATGTAATTGAAGAAGAGAAAGAGACTGTGCTGATTCAAGAAGAGAAAGAGGCTCTGCTGATTCAAGAAGAGTAAGAAGCTCTGCTGATTCAAGAAGAGAAAGGCTATGTCATTCAAGAAAAGAGACTATGTCATTCAAGAAGAGACATAGATTCAAGAAGAGGAAGAGGCTATATGTTATTCTGAAGGAAGTATACTACATGGTGGGTGTGTTTTATTAGACATCTAGCTAGCTGCCATTCACTCTCATTTTGAGCTCAATTAGTATGTAATATTGCTGTTATTATTGTTTAGGTTGATGTTTTAAGTAAGAAGAGGGAGGAATCAGAGAAACTCTACTAGTAGATTGATGGGTCACCTTTTA
>NW_003558969.1:0-1035 GCF_000090795.2 Amphimedon queenslandica
TATGATCAGCATCACGTCGAAACTGTGTGGGTAATCTGATGATTTAATGAAAATAACGCTTTAATGGTGACACAAAATTAGCGAAGTTTTAATTCTGTGTTGTGTTTTGTGGCTTGAGTGTGAGTGTGTATTGTTACTACCACAATTTGTTTCATATTTTGAAAATGGTACACCATGTTCTTAATAATTAAACATGTTTCTTATATAAGTGACACAATTCATACATGCTCCTCATATAGGTGACCCAAATTTATACATGTTCCTCATACACATTTTGTTAGATTTTAACAGTCCTAAACATGACCCTAAACTGTTTCTAAGTTTAGCTAATGTTCATATGCTAATTATTACATATGTAAATGTATAATATTATATTACGTTTAGTATGCTTGGCGTGTCATGCTGCATAGTCACGTAGCGTAAAATTGTAACATCTTGCAGTCTCTACTTTTGCTTTCTTTCAACCGTATTCATCATCATTGGATCATTCCATCTGCTTTTCAAAGCATTCAAGAAGAAAGACCTATTTTGTAATCATTGGGGTAGCTACTATTGATCATAGGGTGAGAGGTTATCAATCAAGAACAGATTTACTTTCTATGAACAGCTCTTCAGAAAGACATCAGGCTCTAATCAAGGAGGTGGTTGCTGTGAACGCAGGACTTACCACTAATGTCATATCATGCATCACTACTCTACACTTCTCCTGTCAGTTTACAATCGAATCATTTCTCTGTTACTAGCTGTCTTCCGGTGGGGAAAGGAGAAAGGAGAGGAGCAGAGGAACTGGAGAGAGAGAACATATCATAGCTGCTTTGGATTCAATGAATACACGAGCATATTTTTTCACTGTATGGGTTGAGCTACCCTTTTTCACGGTGACCTGCTTTTAGTCCCAATCATGTGAGAGAGAAGGGGAGGGTCAGCGGAGGGGAGAGGGTTTTGGCCAGGAGTGTGGGAGAAAAAGTCCCCCTTTTTGGTTCGGATCGAGGCACCTAGTATCTCATGCTTGGAACCCTCTGTTCTTCTTTTCCT
>NW_003558970.1:0-1035 GCF_000090795.2 Amphimedon queenslandica
TACATGTATATTCCTGTTGGGGAGTTTAGGAGACAATTTTGATCTAAATCTAACACTGCATAGTGTGTGGTCATAAATACATGTACATACCGTATAGCTCCAAATTTTCATTGGTCAAAATTTTCGTCAAATTCGTCAGGTACTTTTGCTTGACGAAATTTTTAACTGACGAAATTTTTGTTCCACGTGGGTAGCATGCGGATTAATAACAAAAATGACGAAAATTTTATTGACAAAAATTAATTTTAGCAAGAAATTAAGATTTTGACGAAATTTTTGACTGACGAAAATTAGGAGCTATACGGTATACTTATAGTCTTCTTTCTCCTTCTCTCTCCCTCTCCTAGTTAAAAGCTTTAGGTTTTCCGGAAGGAGAAGTGATACAAGCTTATTTGGCATGTGACAAAAATGAGACGTTAGCTGCTAACCTGTTGCTTAGTTCAGCAGATGATCCTGAACCCGGCCATGATCCAGGAAGTGGGCAAGGCCATGATACTGACTCCGCCCAGTAATTAATTCTCTAGTTATTAATTGTTGTTAATCGGTCATTGCGTCTTTTTTGTCTGTCTCTGTGTGTCTACTTGTATTATGTTAGCACTGATAATACATAAACATAAATAAATAAATTATTATTATTATTATTATTATAGTAATTGCTAAAGTTCCTATTGTTGACCCTTTATTATCTTAACTTCATTTGTACTACTTGAGTTGAGTGAAGTACCACGCAATCTTAATTGTTGCTGCTGCGCACAATACTGGTAATCAAGTTATTTTTGATGTTTTATTAGCAAAATGAACCAAAAAATAACAAAAACAATTAACTTCAAAAAAATTTTATTAAGCATAGCAACAAAGATTTTGTGAAAAAATTAGCATATGTACTACAATAACTTTTAATAATTCTATAGCAAAGCAAAAGGCTGAAAAGCTGTTAGAAATGGACTTAAAGTTATTTTTCATTGCAGTAAATCTTTATGGAGTCTCCACTCAGATCCACTAACCAAACTTTACCATCTGGACCAATAGCAATGT
>NW_003558971.1:0-1035 GCF_000090795.2 Amphimedon queenslandica
CAGTTGGACAGGTTGACAAAGTAGCCGAACCATATGAAATTGTGTAGGTACCATTGGAACAAACCTAAAATCCTTTGCAGTTAAGTATTTAAACCCAATGAGTTTTAACCTGGCAATGAGCAGGGCCAGTTCCTCCAGTTATATTCCTGAATGTACCAGGTGGACATGGTTTAGGCATTGACCGCCAATTCTCACAGCTTTACACAACAAAAGGACAGTTTAAACATTGTACAAGTATGACATAACTTACTAGTACCCAGGAGGACAGGGTCTACACTGATTGACTTCAAGTGATAAATAGTTGCCATCTTGACAAGGGCTGACTGTACACTGTTGAATGCAAGAAATGCAACTACACTCTGGAGAAAAAGGAGATGAGAGAAGAAGATATAATATTATTTTATTTTATGCAGTTTTGTTGTACTACCTTGAGCCTCACAATCAACGCATGGATGCAACGTAACATTATCTATTGCAACAAATGTATCACTTAAATCATCATCGCCAGTCATCGCAGGAACCATTTCAAAAGTGACATTTCTCCCACTCATAATCTCCACACTGCTAACATCAATGAAGACCGACACATCCCTCCAGGTGGCATTAGAGGTGACGTAAGTGTTTGTAGACTCATGCAAAGAGTAGCTGGACCATACCACTCCTAAACCAGAGACTAATACCTGCAAATCAATGTCAATGCTTTTCATTAAACTGAAGCTTAATCCACAGTAGCTATCATTAATAATTGTGTGCCCAATAATGAATGAATTAGAGGTAGAGAGAGAGGCATCTAGTAGCGGTTCACTGTATAGATATGAATTGCTCTCAATCTCTTTGATGCTTGAATCCGATTGGTCGCTTAGCTTCCAGTCACATGGCCCGTTTTCAAAATCACATGATTTGACATAGGAACAGTTTTCAAAGAATTCGGCTATCATGAAACTGATTGCAAAAGATTTTGATATTGGACTGCCGATATTCTTGTAATCAGCAGAAACAATTTCAGCCTCAACCTGTAAAAATTATAATCAGTTT
>NW_003558972.1:0-1034 GCF_000090795.2 Amphimedon queenslandica
TGCATTGCATGGACTCGCCACGTTATCATTTTCTGCAAAGTAGGGTTTGAAATTTTTGTATTATTTTCATGAATAAATTATTTTTTTAATAATTAAAGTTTATTATTATTAATTGAACTATTAATTATTATTATGGTTGAACTCAACCCCCTTGTTTCTTTTATTTTTTGACAACCCTACTTTTTCTTATTTATAGAAATTTTTTTTATTTACTTGTTGTAGTAGCATTAGTTTAAAGATTGGGATCATTAGCTCTCATTCTAAGCAGGCAACTGCAAGAAAATGTTAAAATACAACAAGTAGGTGAATCTTCTACTTTGCTATTTGTAGTCTTTTCTTGCAGTTGCATGCTTAGAATAATGAGAGCTTATGATCCCAATCTTTAAATTAGTGCTACTACATTACTAGGCATGAGAATAAAGCATTACTTTCCCCAAGAAAGGAATGGATTAATCACCAATCTGCCCCAAATGACGTCACATTTAGCCACACCCACTGACAGGAAGTATAAATTATGGCAGAAAGCAAAAAGGGCATTTTTGAAAGCTCATATCTCAGTGAATAATTTTTTTGAACAATGGCAGTTGTCACACTTCATTAAAAAGTTTAGGCAATCATTTTAAGGCAATAAAATAATTACCTCAGAAAACCATTTCCGTTACCCTTTAAGGAGTATCTACACATGCATATAGGATAAATATAATAGAAAAATGGGATATTTCAAGAGACCTAATGAGAGTCTGAGCTCTCTCTAGATCTAACATTGAGAGAATGACCATACACTGTACCTTAGCAATGCTAGGATGACAGAAACAAGCTGCATAATGTAAAGATGATGACTTTAAGCCACGATTAACATCAGCACCATTCTCCAGCAAATATTCAACCTACATGTACAATATGTGACCATAATTGACAAAAGGTACCTTATGGCGGGTAGTGAAATGTGTCTTTATAGCCATAAAAATCCAACTTCCTGAGCTCCATTTCTTATAAAATTACTCCACAGGATGCAAAAAGTTACTATGTAACTT
>NW_003558973.1:0-1034 GCF_000090795.2 Amphimedon queenslandica
TTGATTTTTTTTCTCTTAGAAACAATATCTCGCGAACAAGTGTTCCTATGCAAGTGGAATTAATGCATCAAGAAGCCTAATGTTTTCTCTTAATAATTCTGTTTTCTATTGTATAGATAATTTTACTATGTTCATGTTATGGCTCTTTTAAAACCATAAAATGTATTTTTTGTCATTATAATCCCTTTTTTGAAAACAAGCTAGAGTAAGATACAAGATTTTTATAATCATATGAAAGAGCTTTCATTTGCATATGGAATGATACTAGTTAGAGTTAGAATCCATGAAGCATGAGTTTGTTACAACAGAAAAAGGGCCAAAAATGAAAAAATTTTGTTGTACCTATAACCCGTTGCAAAATAGCGTTGTAGAAGTAAAAACCTTGCTGCAGGTAGTCCTAAACTTTCTATATGGAACGGTGGGTATATCATAAGTAAGCGTCCTCTTGGATTTCCATAAATATCCTTCGAAGTCCTTGCAGTACAGCCTCACTAATGGAGGAGATGGGAAATCAACCAGGTATTGGGCCGGTAACCAATAGCAACATCAACTAGCCTACGCCCCCGTTTCCAATCCCTTTCATTTACTCTAATATCTATGTTTTGATGATGAAAACATCCGGTCAAACTCAACTGAAACCGACTATAGTTATTTTGTTTATTTTTATAATACTTGGGAATAATAATAGGAATAATAGGCAAATATATTGGGAATAAGGGAATAGAATAATGGGGACATTTTTGGGAATAATATCCTCAGCCCTAACGCTACCGCGTTACTAATAGATTGTAAATTGGGAAATTCTCTTATAATGATGTATGAAAAAACACCCAACATAGTTATACCCATATATATATCTCATAATTATGACATCATCCTTTGATGTGGTGGGGTTTATATTTTTGTATATATACCTGCCATTCAGAAATGCCGGCTGTCATCATTATGAAATATATCTTATATAACATACTAGAACTGGTCAATATACAAAAGATATAGACCTTTGGTGGGTGTCCTCGAATGTGATATAACCC
>NW_003558974.1:0-1034 GCF_000090795.2 Amphimedon queenslandica
CATTACATGTACATGTACATTATCATTACTTTGTTGTTAACTGATGCATATACCACTGGTTGTTCTTGTGTTGGTACTGCCTGTGGTCTCTTCCCTTTAGCAGCAATAGCCAGATCAGCATACACTGGCTTATGAGCTGATTCATCAACTAACACCTATTGAATATAACAACATGAACCTTAATTACTAATGTACATACCTTATGTACTAATATACCTTATACTAATGTACATACCTATACTAATGCATTTACATGTACTTGTGGTATGTGTGTATTAGTTACTATAAGGTGGTACATCAGATTACATAAGGATAAGTTCACCTTATTACAAAGCTTAAAGGATGTACTCAATTCACCCATTACCCCCTCTTCCCTTCCTTTATATGATACAATACATTATGTACATGTAGTTCATTAAACCCAATACATTATGTACATGCAGTTCATTGAACCCAATACATTATGTACATGTAGTTCATTGAACCCAATACATTATGTACATGCAGTTCATTAAACCCAATACATTATGTACATGTAGTTCATTAAACCCAATACATTATGTCAAGAGTGGATTATGTACATGTATCCATACCTGGTTGTTGGTGTTTTTATTAATGGTTGAATATAGTCCAGTAGCACCAGTAGACAGACCCTGTTGACCCTTATTCTATTAATGATACATTATATGATCCATTAAACAATCCTCAATAATCACTGACCTCTCCCTCTCTCTTCAATACAGAGTATTCCTGTACTCCCTCAGGATTATAGGCAGGAGGGACAGGAGGAGGAGTATCATTGTCTTGATTGAGTGCTGAATAAAGTGGACCAGCTCCTTGTTGTTGTTGTTGTTTATTCTTCTTCTATTATACATTATTCATATAAAGCATGTACTTAAGCACATTGCCTATCATGTCCTCTTGTCTATCATGTGCTAGTTCATTGTATCTTACAGTCAAACATATGATTACCCTGTGTAGGCTGTTGTCAGCTTATTGTGTGTTACATGTATACTCATATGGTTCATGTCATG
>NW_003558975.1:0-1034 GCF_000090795.2 Amphimedon queenslandica
TATGGATGTGATGATTGTTCATGTTATGATGGAGTCTCCTGCACTGATAATGTGAGTCCATTGTCTGGTGTGACATGTGGGGCTTGTCCTGCTGGTCTATTCAAAGGAGATGAGAAATGCATTGGTGAGGATTTCAGTCTATGTACTTTTTAACTTATTTCTATTTTATTTGGAAACACAGATAATTCAACTAGTATCAATGATTATAGTATTACTACCTCTGCAACTTCAGTTACTTCTAATGCTGCTACAGCTGCAGTTACTTCTAATGCTGCTACAACTTCAGTTACTTCTAATGCTGCTACAGCTACAGTTACTTCTAATGCTGCTACAACTTCAGTTACTTCTAATGCTGCTACAGCTGCAGTTACTTCTAATGCTGCTACAACTTCAGTTACTTCTAATGTTGCTACAGCTACAGTTACTTCTAATGCAGCTACAGCTACAGTTACTTCTAATGCTGCTACAACTTCAGTTACTTCTAATGCTGCTACAGCTACAGTTACTTCTAATGCCGCTACAACTTCAGTTACTTCTGATGCTGCTACAGTTGCAGTTACTTCTAATGCTGCTACAGCTGCAGTTACTTCTAATGCTGCTACAGCTACAGTTACTTCTAATGCTGCTACAACTTCAGTTACTTCTAATGCTGCTACAGCTGCAGTTACTTCTAATGCTGCTACAGCTACAGTTACTTCTAATGCCGCTACAGCTTTAACTGCTTCTAATACGATTACAACTTCAATTACTTCTAATGCTGCTACAGCTACAGTTACTTCTAATGCTGCTACAGCTACAGTTACTTCTAATGCTGCTACAACTTCAGTTACTTCTAATGCTGCTACAGCTACATTTACTTCTAATGCTGCTACAGCTACAGTTACTTCTGATGCTGCTACAGCTACAGTTACTTCTAATGCTGCTACAGCTGCAGTTACTTCTGATGCTGCTACAACTTCAGTTACTTCTAATGCTGCTACAGCTACAGTTACTTCTCATGCCGCTACAACTTCAGTTACTTCTAATGCTGCTAC
>NW_003558976.1:0-1033 GCF_000090795.2 Amphimedon queenslandica
CCGCTTTTATGACTAGCCATTGACTGCAAGAGAGGAGGAACAAACCTCTATTGTACAAAACTATGCACAAATTCAACAGCAAGATGGCGCCCGTTTAATGGTAGAGTTAAAGGGTTAATTGGAGGGTTAAATAAAGTAAACCCCATCATACCATATAAGTACCAACCTTCAGCTTCGTTATCTCGTTGATCTTGCTTGCTCCTCGTGTGTTTTTGTGATGGCGGAGGATAAAGCCATAAAGAAAGCAGCCCAGGATTCCATTTCACGCAATAACCACTCTATCTCGAGCGCTCTACAAAGTTCTCCAACTATTTTCCAGCAAGTAGTCGAGAAATGTGCGGCAGAGAAGATCATATCACCAGGAGAGAAGAACACTTACCTTGATACTTATACTGGGCAGTCTTTAGCGCACAGAACGAGCCAGCTCGTTTCCAACCTTCAGAGAACAGTTGGTGTGGTGCCCAATACGCTGGATGATATTCTCTGTATATTTCACGAAAGTGAAAATCTTGTTGTCCAGGAAGCAGCTAAAACGATAGCAAAGGATTGTAAGTTTTATTGTATTAACGTAGTATTATCGTATTAAGTATTATAATGGAACAGGGACTTTTGGCCAATTTTTTATAAAGTATTCGTAAAAAATCTAATTTTGACTGGAATCAGCTCAAACTTTTGAGACAACATAAGTATGTGTAATGCGTCAGTAAAAATTATAAAAATAGAGAATTCTCTCCTTTTCATTTTTGACGAAATTTGAGCAATGATCCTGTACTATGGTACAGGGACTTTGTCCCAATTTTCGAGCAACTTCAAAAATTTGTAAAAAATTTAATTTTCGTCGGAAACAGCTAAAACTTTCTATGCAAAATAAAAACATGTATACATGTACATGTATGTATCGGGAAAAATTATTAAAATGGACAATTTTCTCCTTTTCAATTTTAGTGAAATTTGGCCAAGACCATGTTCTAGTATAGGGACTTTTACTCGATTTCAGAGTAACTTTTAAAATTTGTAAAAAATCAGGAACAAG
>NW_003558977.1:0-1033 GCF_000090795.2 Amphimedon queenslandica
CTTCAACATCTATAGTCCCAATCTATACAGTCATTGGACAATCAACAACTATCATACTGTACACCAGGAAATTTTGGAGGGATTAAAATTTTAAATTGTTGTGAATTCAATGCTAAACTTTGGTGATTGGTGAATTTTAATTTGGCAAATTTGTGACCATATGCCATTGAGCATGCACATAATGGTTCAAAATGGCAAATTTATATTTTGGCAAATGGCTATAGAAACACCAAATTTGCATAATTATTTTAACTACCTTCAAAATTTCCTGCTATACACGATAATCTGTTTTTTCCATACCTGAATACTGTCTTCACTAGTAATGATGACACTGGATTGTCCAGTAATATTCATGTTAGTACTAGTATCTTCTTCCTCTGCCTCCTCATCTCCACTCTCTCCTCCTAGTCCTTCTGGTTCATTTAGTGGTGACTTGTCAAAAGGTCCTAACTGGCTTTCATATTGTTCAAAATGTTCTCTTTCCTAGAATAATGGTAATAATAGTAATTGAAATCAGATACACGTACACTAGAACAGAATATAAAATATCAAAAGGGTAAGAGCAAGCATAAATTTCTTATTGATAAAAAGTGCATGACAAAATTTGCTTGTTTCTAAACATGCTCATAACCAAGTAATTTTGTAGTCATTTTTTGACGACATACATGCAAAGCACAACTAGATGTAGCTAGGCTATAACTACATAAATAATTTTTTAACATTAAATAATAATTAAACAAACCAATCTCAACTGAAACAATACTACTTTTATTCTCTCTCTTCACCTCTTCAAGATATTGTAGTCCCACTTCCCTCATACTCTGGGCAGTGACAGTAAAGGGACTGGTTGGTCCATTATATGTGATACTGTTATCAACTATTTGATTAAGATCAACAAGAAACTCCTCACGACTTCTGTAACTATCAGCCTCACATTTCTACAAGAGAGCAAGTATGCATTATAGTCCAATGAAATACATATCATGAATACTTTAAGTATAATTTTAAGAGCAAACCTTTCTCATAGTCTGAA
>NW_003558978.1:0-1033 GCF_000090795.2 Amphimedon queenslandica
TCAGCCAATGTGACTTATTTCCTCAACTGTTTACTAGTAAGATATGCAGTGATAATAGTACACTAACAATACATTTGTACATAATGTACATGTAACTTTAATTTTGTCATTATTTGACTTTGCTCTTTTTTATTTTTTAGACTGATACTGAAGAGATTGTTTCTGATGAAGTAAGTACTGTACAGTACTATTGTCTCCTACTCTCCTGTTGTATCATTGGTCCTCTCTCTCTCTCTCTCCCTCTCAGGTTGCTGCTACAAAAAAGAAGTCCAAGAAGAAGAAGGGAGGAGGAAGTGGTAGTGGTGGTGCTAGTGGTCCAGTCACTAAAACTACATCTGCTGGAAAAGGTATTGTGCTATATCTTTTACAGCATGTGTGACATACAGAGCATAATGTGCATTCACTCTACATGTATATGAACATGTAATGACTGTATTATGTTACTATTAATGTATGGAGCCATTGCAGTGCATTTATCATGATCAAAGGCCATATGCAGTGTATGTTTACTTTACCTTTTACTTTGTACAATAGCTGCAATTGATAATATGCAACTTGTACATGTACAGTACATTGATGATATATTTTGTTTAGACTTGTCTCAAGGAAAGTTATGGAAACTGTTAGTGGAAGATGTACTTCAGCATTTCCTGTACACATTGGAATAGTAAGCTAATAATAACGGAATAAACAATATTTAATGATGTACATGTACTTAAATATCTATCTCTTTCTCTAGTAATTCTGTAACTCACATGTGTACTACTTGTGGTGTTAGCGAAGTCTCTCTTCTCAGGGAATTCTGTAACAAAACAGGTTAGATGGCATCATACCTCATTAATATTCATTGACCGCACCCCTTATCAGGAGTACAGATTACATTGAAGGATTAAAAATTTTCCTTGACTGCTCCATTCAATGAAGGTGATCTTGCCTGTATTGTACCTGTTGTTAAGCACACTGATTTTAAAGTGAGACAAAACTTCATTTATTACTGCTGTGTACTGTCACTTTTGCTACACAATATATACCG
>NW_003558979.1:0-1033 GCF_000090795.2 Amphimedon queenslandica
AATATGTGTATTATTATGTACATAAGTATAATCCTTTGGTTTATATTAGGAATTACTGGGAGAGTGAACTGGTACAGTGACAGGGTATACCTTAACTCTCCATCTCCAATTCAGTGTAATGAAGTGATTAGTAATATTAATAATATTCATAAAGAAATTAGCCTCAGTTACTCATCTACTAATAGTACAATATCTCTACTGTCATCAGCTAAACTGCATACACTAAACCTGAGGAAACTTGGGATATGGTGCACTCCATTAACTAATGATTGTATCCAGAACTTGTGTATACTATTAGCTAATAATAAAACAATACAACAACTAGGCATCAGTGGCTACTCCATTAGTGATAGAGGAGTTACTAATATCTGTAAAGCACTTGAATATAACTCTACACTTACTTCATTAGATCTTTATCGTAATCCTCTCATCACTTCTACTAGTGGACAGGCTCTTTCTCACCTCCTCCTCAATAACTCATCACTAGTTGAACTGAATCTAAGGAAGAATTCATTGTCTACTGAGTCAATACTACTCATCCTCCAGTCATTAATGGAGAATAAGAAATAAGAATATAAGGAGACTCAGGCTAGACTATCGACATGAAGAGACTTGTATTAATACTTATCCTAACTATCACCTGATACAAGACAGAGTAGACTGGAGGTGGTACTAATCACTCTTCATGTGAACTTATTAATAATCTTTTGATACAACAATTATCATACCAAGTCAGTTCATCTTCACCAATAAGCAACCAATCAGAATACACTACTTTACATGATAAAAGGTGGACCAGTGACACATTATATTATCATAAATCTAACACATGAACATCTCTTGATCTCTCATCAATCTCTCTCTCTCCTCCAGTATTAACTGTACATTCCTTCTCTTACTGACACACACTCATGTCACTGTCTCTCTCTTTGTTGTCATCATTTCTTTCTATTTCCCTCTCCTTTATTTCTATCTCTCCCTCAGTCTTTAATAACTTTTCTCTAGCTGACCTTCCTCCATTTCAGCAAGTCAG
>NW_003558980.1:0-1032 GCF_000090795.2 Amphimedon queenslandica
GAAATTTCATAAAACAGAAAAAAATTCCAAAAATCTGAAAAAATTTTGGCCAAGACAAAAAATTTGAGGATGGCAATATTTTAGGATTATTTTCATTTTTTCTATGATTTTTTCTGATTTTTCACAACAGCATGATAATATTCTTGGATTAATTTTGTTTAATTTTTTCTATTTTTTTTCTTCTTTTTCTTTCAAGTGTTCTATTATTTTTGAATCATTTATATTTTTTTTTCTGATTTTTTTTGTTAAGGCTGGGAATATTTTTGAACTTTTTTTCTTTAATTTTTGTCATTTTTATTTTTTCTGGAGCGTGGGAATATTTTCGGATTATTTGAAAAGCGTAAGAACATTTTCTCATTTTTTATTATTGTTGTATCATTTTTTCTTTGAAAAGCATAGAAATATTTTCCATATTTTTTTTTTAATTTTTCTCATTTTCAATTTTTTCCTGGAGCATGACAATATTTTTAGATTATTTCTACTTTTTATGATTTTTCTGATTTTTCCAATAGCATAAGAAAATCTTCAGATTAATGTTACATAATATTTCGCATTTCTTCTTTTTTTAAAGAGCATGTGAATAAATTTTTGAATTTTTATATTTTTTATAATTTTTCTGATTTTTCTGAAAGCGTGGCAATACTTTTAGTTTAATTTTATATACTTTTGACATCATACCTTCTTTTTCCTGAGTTAAAATATTTTCAATTTTTTTTTTCTGATTTTTTCAGGGAGCAAGGGAATAAATTAAAAATTAATTTCTCAGCAATACAAAAATTTTATCAATACAAAAAATCAATACAAAATTAATTTTTTTATTGTTTCAAATTTTTTTTATAAAACAAGATGTAATTGGCTCCTTTGGCATTGTCATACAAGTGTTAAATTTAGTTCCCTTTCATATAAAGTGAAATGTCATTATTCTGAAAATTGTTTTTAAATCATAAAAAATCAATACATGATACTATCATGGTGGGACGTGTTGAACCATCACCATTTTTAATGAGCTATCTGATAAAAAAATATAACTTG
>NW_003558981.1:0-1032 GCF_000090795.2 Amphimedon queenslandica
GTTGATGATGTCTGTCTCATATCTAATGATCCACTGAACTTACAACAGATCATAGTGCTTAACATTGCTCAATCTTATGCTGATACGTGGCACTATTCCTTTAACACTGAAAAATCGGTGATCCTTGTTATTGGCGAATCATCCACTTCTAGACAAACTGCTCAATTAACCAGATCATTTTATCTTGCTGGTAAGAAGCTGAGGGAGGTGGACTCTGCGAAACATCTTGGTGTTATTATCTCAAATTCTACCTCTCACCTTAACAGAGCCACTCAGATCTCCTCCTCCTTTCGTAATGCTTTCTTAATCCTGTTTGCTATCATAGTTGGTACTTGCTACTCCCAACTTAACCCAGCAATGTCTCTGTTCCTAGTTAAATCCTTCTGCCTCCCAATTCTCACTTTCTCCTTCTGTATCTGGTCCCCTCCCCAATCAGTAATCGTAATCTTAGAGAGGATATGGCTAAAATGCCTGAGGACACTCCTCGGCCTTCCCCCTCATTCTCCCACTCTTGGTATCCATAAACTCTTAGGTACCTTTTCAATCAATTACTTATTTTTTAAATCATAGTCCAGACTTTGTTTTTTAATGAGTATATTATGTCTCCCAACATCAGCCCCTGTGAGAGAAATTTTATTCTACCGTTTTAACTCTAATACTACTTAAAATCCTTAACCTCAGACTTAGACCGTGTTAATCTACCCAACCCTTTTGAATTATTTCATAACGCTAACTTCCATAACATGAAGGTGTGGAAATGTCTGATCATGACTACTCTCCATTTGTCTTGGCATGATCATATTGACTCGACTCATTCCTCCCACCTTACTGACATTGCTCGTATTCAGGGGTGTAGCTGAGGTAGGGCCTGAGGGGGCCTGGGCCCTACCATCAAAGTGCCCTTATAATTATATTCATAACCCAAAAGGTTATATTCATTGTTCTTACAATAACAAAAGGGGATGGCTGATAACCACAGCTCTTTTAAAGCTATATACAATGATAATTTCACTCTGATTTTGCTCAGCTTGC
>NW_003558982.1:0-1032 GCF_000090795.2 Amphimedon queenslandica
ATCGCATGTGCAGTCACTGTTGATTTATTGTGAGTTGTTGAGGAAGAGACATACTTAACCCCTAAGACCAGTTAAAGGGGATTAGGTAGGGCGCCACGCTTAGCATGGAGACAGAAAGAAACAAAATACAGTCCTCTAAATCCCACACTGGCCCACAGTGTACCGGAATCTTGTTGTAAAGACGGCATTAAAAGGGATCTGTCTTGGAGCTGGCAAGGTCAAGGCCATACTTAATCAAGCAGCTGCTCAGTTGTACGTCATACAGTGAAAGGGCATTATTATGAGTATAGTTGTGTTGGCTACTGTTGTTATAATGTTATGACTTGTATTGAGTAAAATTATTCAAGAGAGTGAGAGAAATTTGCAGCCATGGTAGCAGAAGGAGAAAGACACAAACAAGTGTAAGGATGCTAGTAGGCATGAAGTTTGATGAGGTAGAAGATCAGATGAAGGCAAAAGAACCAGACATCGCTCAGTTGGCATAGATCTGGGAGACATTGGAGTAACAATGGGAAGTTAAAGAGAATTGATCAAGAATTACAGGAAACAGGAGGAGCTACTACAAAAGGTGTGCAGAAAAATAGGTGTTATTTGCTACAAAGTAAATGCTTTGTAACTTTGTAAATCATTGAAAAAGGGCAGGGTCGAATTACAAGTATCACGCCTACCGCAACAATAGATGAAGCTGCTCGCAGTAGGACCAAGCTACCTAAGCTGGAACTCAAAGAATTCAATACCTTCTGGGATTCATTTGACTTTGTAATCCATACTAATTCCAGCCTTTTTGACATTGAGATATTCACTTATTTAAGAACACTACTAACTAAAGCACCCTGGAAGCTATTGCGGACTAGCCCTCTCTGCAATTAACTATTAGCAGGCTATTGATGTATTGCAGTTCTGGTTTGGCAACAAAGAAAGGATCATCAATAAGAACATATAGTTACTTGTTGGAATTGATAAGGTAACTGCTGATAACAAATTGATGACATTGCAAAAGTTGTAGGATAAGTAGACACTCACATTCATCTT
>NW_003558983.1:0-1032 GCF_000090795.2 Amphimedon queenslandica
TTTTTAATTTTTGTAGTACAGGGAATTTTTCAGATTTTGTCTCATTTTTTAAAATGGCCGTAACTTGAAAAATTCAAGTCGGAATCGGCTCAAACTTTTACACAGCATAAAGACATCAATATGCATCAGAAATTGTAATAAAAATTGGGAGTGATTTCGGAGCCATTTACTGGAAAAAAACCATGGACTATAGTACAGGGAATTTTTTAGATTTTGGCCCATTTTTTTTAAATGGCCGTAACTTGAAAAATTGAAGTCGGAATCAGCTCAAACTTTCTACACAGCATAAGGACATCAATATGTATCAGAAAATGTAATAAAAATTGGGGGGTGATTTCAGAGCCATTTTTTGGGAAAAACCATGGGCTATAGTACAGGAAATTTTTTAGATTTTGGCCCATTTTTTTAAATGGCTGTAACTTGAAAAATTGAAGTCGGAATCAGCTCAAACTTTCTACACAGCATAAGGACATCAATATGTATCAGAAAATGTAATAAAAATTGGGGGGTGATTTCGGAGCCATTTTTTGGGAAAAACCATGGGCTATAGTACAGGGAATTTTTCAGATTTTGGCTCATTTTTTAAAATGGCCGTAGCTTGAAGAATTGAAGTCGGAATCAGCTCAAACTTTCTACACAGCATAAGGATGTCAATATGTATCAGAAAATGTAATAAAAATTGGGGGTGATTTCGGAACTATTTTTTGGAAAAACCATTGGCTATAGTACAGGGAATTTTTCAGATTTTGGCTCATTTTTTAAAATGGCCGTAGCTTGAAAAATTGAAGTCGGAATCAGCTCAAACTTCTACACAGCATAAAGATGTCAATATGTATCAGAAAATGTAATAAAAATTGGGAGTGATTTCGGAACTATTTTTTGGAAAAACCATTGGCTATAGTACAGGGAATTTTTCAGATTTTGGCTCATTTTTTAAAATGGCCGTAGCATGAAAAATTGAAGTCGGAATCAGCTCAAACTTCTACACAGCATAAGGATGTCAATATGTATCAGAAAATGTAATAAAATGGG
>NW_003558984.1:0-1031 GCF_000090795.2 Amphimedon queenslandica
TTTATGTTCTTGTTTGTGTTGATTTTTTAAATAATATTTATAGTATTTCTTTAGTTGCAATTGTGATACTTGTTGATTTTACACAAACAATAATTTTCTTTATCATTATTATCATTGTTATAACATTTATGAGAGACAGCATTGAATAGACATGCTGAAGGAATATCAACTATACTGATGACAAGTGAAATTAATACTAGTCTTAACACAAGTCCTTGTTCAAGAATCTGTGAGCTAAGAGTGTCCATCTTCCCTGCTATTCCTGTTCTTCCAGGCTGTTGTCAAGTTCATAATTATTATTGCATATCATAAGTCATAACATTAATTAATTGTTTGTTTTTTTAAATAAAATAAAAAAACACAATTGATAAAACAGTAACATGTAAAATCAATACCTTCTTTTAGCTGGAAACCTCCACTAAAGTATTGCAGTAAGTTGATTCCAAGCATAGCTTGGTAAAAAATATATTGCTCGCTTCTTCCAGAGCTGCAGATCTGCATCTGAGCATGCGCGACCACACCCAAATTTTGGAGCACATGGCAAGCTTCTTTAATTAACAAAATGGCGGCATGTAGCTAAGATGGCTCGATCCAGCAATCACAGTATCACTTTTTCCTTACTTGAAGAATGATCTGATGGGACATGGACCTGCGCATAGACTGTTGGAGTAGATTGGTGTAAGAATTATTCTTGTAGCACCAACTGATACTGAGATACACACCGACAACTGGATTGACAGGACTTGATGATGAAGAAGATGATGATGATGATGAAGATGAAAAAAGGTGGCTGAACAAAACGGCCGGTTCGCCGATTTTTGACTTTTCGCTTAGACAAGGTCTAGAGCCACGCTAGTTGTACCATTGGAGTCCTCTGGTCAAGATAAGGTCCTCTATAAAGTCTGGTAAGCATAGGAGCTCGTTTTCCCGGTATAGCAAGGCTGCAAAAGTCGTGGCAGCCATTTTGTTTGGGGGTGAATCCTACTTAGTAACGCTACCGCGTTACTAATAGTACAGGGACTTTGGCCCGA
>NW_003558985.1:0-1031 GCF_000090795.2 Amphimedon queenslandica
ATTTGCTGGTTGCTGAATACTTGTTGAAGGAGCAGTAGATACAATTGATATGAACATTGCCACCAGTGTAGTAGTTAAGACAAAAGGTGAGATTTTGGAAGACATGCTAATTTGAAATATTTTTAAATTATCTTTTTTGAAATTTTTTTTTATTATTACTTAAGTTTTATGATTATCATTTTAAAAGTTGCTCTTTTATAGCCAGCAAAAGTCAATTTAGTCCCTTTTAGTGCTGCCTGGAACTGCTTTTGGAACTCTTTTTGTTTATTTTAATGCTTTTACTTTTATTATGTGTACATTACAATTAAACATATGCTCCACTGGGACGACAAATTACATGCATAGTTATTTTAGACCACCTGTTAGTTTATTGATTTGTAACAAGATCATGCAGTCTAATATACATATTGAATAAGATATTCATGCACTTTAAAACTCAAAACTATTATGCTGCCTAGTCGCACTCAATATCTTCCAGCCAATAGTTTACTTATTATGTCATGCAATTTGAAATTGATGAATGAAACCAAAAAACATCTAAGTCTGCTTGGCCATATGCAGCAGCTAATGTGACTGATAGTGCTTGTAAAAGTAAAAAATTACACTAAGACATCAATCTGGCGTATACGCCATGCATGCATGCATCAATAACTATAACTTACATGGTAATATATTCAGGGTAAACTAAAAATTAGAATGTTAATTGTATCCATTAGTGCAAAAGTTTTACAAATTGACTCCAAATTAATTCACATGCAGAAGATATAATGATGACAACTAGATTTAGCCTAATTTTTTTCTGAAGCACTGACATGAATTATTTAAGGCAAGAATTAAAAATTGTCCAAGATATCAAGTTAATTCAATTCATTAAGACATACAAGTTTGGACATGTGCACACAACATGAAGACATTTTAGTTTTGAGTTAATAATAACTTGCCTTGTACAAGCCATAATTAGAATAATCTTGAAAACTGTGCAATACAAGAATAGAATAATAGTTATTGCTGAATGATATGATTAATGCATT
>NW_003558986.1:0-1031 GCF_000090795.2 Amphimedon queenslandica
GCCACCAGACTGCAGTCAAAACTCTCATAGCATTTGCTTATGCCTTGATGACCTTGATGAATTTTCTGCAGTGTCATCCTCTGTAAACTCCTTGGCATTACGATTCTGTTTCTGAACAGTAGTAATCCATTAATGTAAGACAATTCTGTCCTGACAGTCCGGTAAGGTTGTAGGTCAGATGAAACACTACCTCTATCAGGCCATTCTGATTGACACCACTGGATTATCTGAGAGCATATCTCATCTTCAACTTGCCCTTGCCTATATTCTTGTAATTTAGCATCATTTGCTGGTAGGGATGATATAATGGCTTGAACAAATGATTCCATCTCTACCGCTTCTCTTTCCTTCAAAACTTGAGTGACTGGGGCTCGTGATAGGGTATCAGCTGTGTAGAGTAGTTTACCAGGAACGTGAGAGATATCACACTGGAATCTCGACATTCGCTATCTGAAATGAAGGATTCTAGGAGGTAAACTAGCCAAGCTTGTTTTACCCAAGAGAGGAACCAATGGTTTATGATCAGTTTCAAAACTAATGTGTTTTCCCAGCACGTAATCTTTAAATCTATCACAGGCCCAGACTATCCCCAGAGCTTCTTTCTCAATCTTGGAATATTATTGCTCGGTTTCGCTCATGAACCTCGAGGCATATGCCACTGGTCACCATGTATCTTCAGAATATTGTAGCAATACAGCCCCCAATCCAAATGCAGAAGCATCAGAGCTTATTTTAGTAGGAGCATCAGGATTGTAGATAGCTATGATAGCAGGTTTAACCAGCTCATCTTTTATATCTCGAAAAGCTTTTTTTTAAGAAGCCCCCCATATCCAGGCATTCTTGGTACTAAGAAGCTCTCTCAGTGGTTGAGCCAGCTCTAATAAGTGGGGAGTGAATTTCCCTAACTGATTTACCATGCCCATGAATCTTCTTAACTCTGTTAATGTAGTTGGCTGTTTCATCTTTAAGATAGCTGATGTCTTGGATGGGTCAGCAGAGATTCCCTCTTGCTTAATGATATGCCCAAGGAA
>NW_003558987.1:0-1030 GCF_000090795.2 Amphimedon queenslandica
GAACCCCGCAGCGACTAAAAATGGTATACTTCCCAAAGAGGAGGTTAGACTGGGACCCATAACAGAACTCAACCCAGGGGGAGAGAGATGGGAGATGAGAGCTAACTTCCTGGAACAAAGAGGGGCGGTCTATACAGTTAAAAGCATTAGTAAAATCTATGAGTAAACAATGCTTAGAGATAGAAGGAATGTCTGAATCAGAAACAAGGAGCTTTACTGAATGAACAATGGACTCCGCACCGTTTGGAGAGCCAACTCCTGCTTGGTATGGGTGGAAAATACTCTCAAGCTGTGGAGACACAAGAGAGACAAGACATTTAGAGGCCAAACGCCGAAAGACCTCTCCTATCGCAATTGGGCGAAGACCACCAGATTTCTTGCGGGAAGCAAGGAGAGAAGCTCCACATAAATGTGGGGCAATCGCCTGAGGGAGGAGACCAGATGTCAAAAGGGAAGTGAATTGTGTAAGGCGAAGGAGGAAATTGGCAGCAGTGGAAGGGGAGGGACAACGAATCCCTTCCTTGAGATGATTAGGGCGGAGACCTGTAGGACCAGGAGCTGAATCAGGAGGGAAAGACAGGACCGATTTAGAGACTACACCTGTAGAAATAGAGGGAAGAGGAGGAGATGAAATGAGAGGAGGAGAGACAGTGGAAAAGGGAATAGGAGGGAGAGGGGGGAGGATGGGAGAGGGAAGAGGGGAGAGAGGAGAGGATGAGGTGGGAGGTGAATCAAAAAGAGGAGGAGAGAGAGGGGGGGAAGGTGAGGGCTGAGGAGAAGGAGAAGTTGGGAGAGAAGGAAGTGAGAGAGGGGAAGAGGGAGGAGTAGAATTGGAAGGTAGAGAAAGAGAAAGGGTGGGGGAGGGAGGGGGAGGAGATGGGGAGCCTTGAGGGTGCTTGGAGAGCATGGAGACGTAGGACTCCTCATCTGGGGGGGCGAGACCATGTGAGTCCAGGATCTGGAGAGCTTTCCGGAGGCGGCCATTTTGTACAGCTGCTCGAGCCCGATTAGCACTATGGGAAGATGACTG
>NW_003558988.1:0-1030 GCF_000090795.2 Amphimedon queenslandica
ACTCAGGAGTTGACCAGGACCCATGTTATGGTTTGTCACCGTTGAGTTGAAACTGGGAAGGAGCAGGAGTGTGAAAGTGACAGGCTGAGCAAGGACAGAGGAAGTGAAAAGAACAGGGATTGGAAGAATCAAAGTGAATCAGAAAGTGAGACCACATTACATCTTTTATTTGAGATTTAATAGTTGGAAGAGAGAGTGAGAGATCAATAGGAGGCAAGGCATTCCAGAGCCTAGCTACCCGGTTGAAATAAAAATGTCTGGATCTATTTGTGGAGGAGTGCTGGATAATGATTTTTGAAGAAGAACTGGAGCGAGTAGAACAGGAGGAAAAAGTAATATGATCACGAATATTGAAACTATCATCAGGACATTGGAGGCACTGAACAAAAAAAATGATATCCAAATATTCATAAAAGTACATTAATGGCAACAGGTTAAGTGAGGTTAGCCTATCACGATATGACAGAGAGTTACCAACAATGAATTTAGTGGACCTGCGCTGAATCCTCTCTAGAGTGACAATGTCCTTTATGAACATAGGGCGCCACACAGGGGAACAGTAAGTGATCTGTGACCGGACAAGAGAGATGTAAAGGAGTCTTTTAACAGAAGGACAGGTGGTAGTAAAAGTCCTCTTTAGAAGAAGAAGTTGACCATAAGCTTTTTTAGAGATATGCTTGTAATGATTAGACCATGAAAGGTCACTGGAGAAGACAATGCCAAGGTCCCGACAATTTGAGACTGAAGAGATAGGGACATTATTAAGGAGATAATCAAATTTGACAAGAGGAGAAGAATTGGGACAAAAAAAAACAGAAAAGACTTAGCTGAATTAAATGAGAGGCCAGACTCTGCACTCCAATTTTGCAGTGCCCAAATATCGTGTTGAAGCTGTGAACAATCAGATAAGGAAGATACTGGCTTAGAATATACATACATGTAATTTACCAATCAGATTGCACCACTAAAGGTGTTTTATTTCACTTAAAAACTCCCCGGGAACTCATAGTAAATTCCCCGGGAACTCATA
>NW_003558989.1:0-1030 GCF_000090795.2 Amphimedon queenslandica
CTAAGTAGGATTCACCCAAACAAAATGCAAGCCACAACTTTTGCAGCATTGCTATACTATGAAAACGTGCTCCTATGCTTACCATACTTCTTAGATAGAGGACCTTATCTTGACCAGAGGACTCCATTTGTACTCCTAGTACGGCTCTAAACCTTGTCTAAGAGAAAAGCTAACAAGCGTAACAGTGTAAAAATAGTCCTATAATTTCTTTCACCACCTTGAAAGTAAAACTGGGTTCTTATTAAGACTTATAGATTCTCTCTACCTTCTATTTGTACTACAAAAGTCTTTAGATAGTGTCTTTATGTCCTGTTGCTGTTAGAAAGCTCAAAATTTTGTCGCGTGTGTAAGCCGACATTTTATTTACCATGGCCATACCCGCTATGAAAAACGAACGTGGGCTGGTAGATGCTAAGGCTTGTTATTTCTCCCATACAACGTGTATAGAAGAAATTAAGTGTTGACATACAATCATACATCGCATGAGGGAGAGTTTGCCTGATGGAGCTCAGATGTTTCTCGCTAACAAAGCTATGAGAGCTGATGTGATTGAGGATGAGTGGATCATCGATTCTGCTGCCAGCAGGGACACAACATTTCAGAGGAATATGCCGTTTCATTTTAAGAAGTTAGACAAACCAGAAATTGTTGGACTTGGTGATGGACACAGTAGAAGCTATTGGTACTGGTGATGTTAAAATTGTGTCACAATTACCACGTAATAGAAAGATAGTTGTATCAATGACCAATGTTTTATATGTACCACTGCTCACTGGGAATGTCTGTAGCGTTCGTGCAGCAACCTCTAATGGAAATCTCATATTGTTTGGAAGAAATTGCTGGATTCGTGATGGAAAGAGACAATTAATTGGTAGGTTTACCCATGGGGAAGCTCTACAAGTTTAATGGCTATGCAATGAAGTCAGTAGTTGCCACAGCTAATTTTGCTGATGAGAGAAGCGAATGAAAAGATCGATCTATGGCACAAGAGACTGGCACATGTGAACATACAACAGCTACATCAGTTGGC
>NW_003558990.1:0-1030 GCF_000090795.2 Amphimedon queenslandica
CGAGTATGATTATTAGTATGTATTATTATTATTGTTATTATCATTACCATTATGTATTGTAAGATTATGATTATTATGTACTCTTATTATTATTGTTACTGTCAGTATGTATTACTCTATTGTTATTATTAATTGCTAGTTATATAAATAGTTTTAATTAAGTTGTTGTGTTTTTTTGCTAAAAAGAAGAGAACTTATTGTAGTTGTTGAATCCTTGTCCATCGGCCATTACAGAAGGACAGAATGACCGTAACCTTAAATTTTATACAGCATATAAAGGACGTCAATATGTATCAGAAAATTTAATAAAATTTTGGGATTATTTCAGAGCCATTTTTTGGAAAAAACCATGGACTATATAGCCTTGGGTATTTTTTTTAGAATTTTGGCATTTCAAAAATTGGCTTAATTAACTTGAAAAATTGAAGTTGGAATCATCTTAAACTTTCTACGTAGTATAAAGACATCAATATGTACCAGAAAATGTAATAAAAGTTTAGATTAACTTTGGAGCCATTTTGGAAAAAACCATGGACTATATATAGCCATAGGTATTTTTTTTCAATGGCACTAACTCAAAAAAATTTTTAGCTCAAACTTTCTACACAAGTACATATTGAATCAGGTAATGTTCATTGAACATTATCTGTCAGTACCGAATAAAGTTGCAATTTAAGTACAAACTGTACAGTAATAGACTGCCTAAGACTGGATGAGTTATACAATAATCTAGAAATAAAAATAAAAAATTAAATTAAAAAAATTAAAATTAAATTTTACCACCCACTCATTGTGTCTGTGGGTGTGGCTACCACATGGCTAGGAGAAGAAGAATAGGAGCATTGTCCTTAGGTGAGTGAAGCAACTGTCAATAATGATATACTACTACCACTTGTTATACTATAGAGAAGGAGAGACTAGCTGAGATACACGAGGAGCTACTGATCACTGGGTTTACTGAAGGGAAGTGGTTTGAGTTTGGACTGAAACTGGGTCTGAGTCTACAGACACTGAAAACTATTGAAGCAGA
>NW_003558991.1:0-1030 GCF_000090795.2 Amphimedon queenslandica
GTGTTCTAGTGATGATTTTGTAAGTTCATGGATGAATTTTTTGGAATGTAGCATTGGAATCACTAATAATCTGATTTTCTTTCAATGTTACGAGAATTCTTCTTCAAAGGCTTGTGAAAAGCCAATTTGCATTGAATTTGACGCAAAATGTTGGTGCAGCATTGGCATCCGTTGACCTAGAAGAAAGGAATGCCCTTCGTTATTGCGGTGGCATCTGTTGCGTTCTTTAAAGAAGGTTTGAAAGTCAGCCGATCCACTAAAAGAATCATTGCTGCTTTGACTTATGGACTTCAAGGTAAAAGTTTCAGGAAACAATCTTATTATGATGTACATGTATCTAATTCTCATCACATTTTAGGTTACAATCTAAGTGAGACTATTAACAATATTGATGAATCAGCAAAATGGACAACAGAAATTAATTGTGTTGGACTCAATTCTTATAGATATTATTCTCTGTGTCTACTCTTCATGTCTAGTGAACAGCAATTCAGACGTCACTTTACTCTAGACTATGCTATGTCATCAAATGAAACCATGCCTTTGAAAAATTATTCAAAATGAGGAGGTATTATTTAATTGAGAAATCGTATCAATCGATTGGGATTTGGAGGAATCTGAAGAATAACTGAAATTATTTGCAAGTCATTACATCGCAGTGTGAAGATTTTCATTTGCAAGTGCGTTTGTGGAAAAATTTAAGAAATCAGAAAAGAAGTCAACACAGAAGTCTAAAGGGCTATGTAGAACTATGGACACATCAAAGTTTGTGATAATTGAAATTAATATGCAACATGTATTGCAGACATGGGGCAAGCACTTAAGCCCTTTTGCTCTTCAGCACTTTTCTTGTAAATGCTTGAAGGTGCTTGCAAGCATTAATCACATTGCAATCACTTGTGCTTGACTTGTACTTAAGCTCTTTATATTGTAAATGCTGTAAAGCACTTTCAGCACTAATGCTTGTCTCGTTATCAGTTATCACTCATAGAGCATGTGTGTGACACTATCATAACATACACATAAGACT
>NW_003558992.1:0-1029 GCF_000090795.2 Amphimedon queenslandica
CAGAGAAGTTTATGGAGTTGTCACAAGTAACATACAGAGCACAACACACATCAGCTAGTGCCCCTGGAAGGACATGGGATGATAAAATAAGAGCTCTTCAAGAGTATCAGTTCAATTGTTCATCCACTAATATAACCAGTCTTATATTGGGTATTGATGTGAGGAGAGCTACTGGTAGTATTAATTTATTTCCAAGTGTTAGAGTTTATAGACCTAATAGCAATGATCCTGTGAAGTATGATCTAGTGACTGGTAGTGAGAGAACTATTTATTATTCTACCTCTAATGTCAGTACTAGTGGAGTGTTTGAATATCCACTCAATCCTCCTATACCAGTAATGAGTGGAGACCTTTTAGCTGTATCACAACCTCGTGAGGAAGAGAGTGTTGTCAGAGTCTATTACATTGAAAGTGTATCTGGAATCAGTTTTAGTAGCAGCGAGGAAATATCAATTGGTTCAGATGAAATTGATTTAGGTAATACTCCCATTACAAACCAGTTGATATTAGTATATCCAGTAACAGGTAAGACACACACTCACTGTATCATTGAATTATTTTACTATCATTAGATGGATACTGTGTTAATAGTGCCAATTCAATCAATGCTTCGGTTATTAGAAATAATTTCCTAACAGTCCAAAGGAGTGGAGCTATTAATGATAGAAGGCAGTATTTATATCCTAAAATTGTGTTCTCATGTAATGGATCCCTTACTAAGTGGATATATGGAGGAGAGCCAGATTCAGGCAATAACATAAATGATTTACCTGAGCTCCAAATATGGCATCAACTGGGTCCCAATAATTACAATAAAATAGGATCTAGTTTGGTTAATGCTAGTACAATGATTGGTACTAATCTCTATGAGTTTATTCCTCAGACTCCACTGCAGTTCCAGGAAGGAGACATATTTGGTGTTCATATTCCTCGATCATTTCAAAGTGCATTTTTTCTATATGAGCAGGTAGGGAATGGGCCTCTTAATGAACGAGTCAATGCTAATGCTGATGATCCTTATTCAACAAT
>NW_003558993.1:0-1029 GCF_000090795.2 Amphimedon queenslandica
TTCTATAATGCTGAAGGAAAATGAGAGACAGAATATACAAAAAGAATGAAGATACTCACCACAATTAAACTCTAGTTCTCTCTTAGTCGTAACTAATAATAAGGAGTCAAGGGGATTGGAGAGGACAGAAAGAGGAAGGAGTAGAGAGAGGTGCAAGTACCTGAGAAAAGGCAATGCAATATTAGAGACTATAGTTTAAACTAGGACAGTACATGGCAGTAGGAATATATTTTTTAAATGTAAATACAAACCAGTTACTTACCAATTATCCAAATATCAGGATAGAATTTGTACAGTGCAGAGACAAATAATTTACAATGAAGTAGTAAGACTACAAGTGAAATGCACTGACAAAATACCAGAAGAGACAGCACTGGAAAACTTAATATCTGCACATAAGAGAGAGAGAGAGAGCTACATAGGTAAAAGCTTCAAGGGCAGAGCCAGTCCCCATCCACAACTCAAAACACCAGTCATTAAGTTGCAATAATATATGTACTACATAATAACTACATGTATATAGTATGCAGCTGTAGTGAATAACAGACTAAGCATGAAGTCCAGCCTTGAGGACCAGAGCTGAGGTTTTAGTAACAACAAACCCTCACCTCCCTGACTGCCTAAAAAGCTATTGCTACCACCAATATGGTTTGTACAATACATGTGTGCTAATAATAGGTAGTACTGTAGATAATGGCATCATTTGTTGTAAACTGAGACATGGCTTGATGTAAACTGAATTTAAGTACCCTTTGGTTGGGAAACAAAAGGCTGGTTTATGATGCCAGGCCAATGTACATATTATGTCAACTTTTAATCAAAAATGTCAGCAATTTGACCTTTTGACACATGCTTTACACTAGTAAACAACCAAATTGAAATCTTATAAGGAAGACAGCACAGTGGAGGAGGGTGACACACTCCCGTAGTGTTATTTAAAGCTTATTGTTTATCATGTACTAATTTAGTCACACCCCTTCGACAAAGTTGTCTTCTCCATTTTTCCAGTGCTAGTGTAATACGTAAGCT
>NW_003558994.1:0-1029 GCF_000090795.2 Amphimedon queenslandica
CACACACAGGAGCTGGTCCACTTTATTCAACACTCAATCAAGATGATGATACTCCTCCTCCTGTCCCTCCTGCCTATAATCCTGAGGGAGTACAGGAATACTCTGTATTGAAGAGAGAGGGAGAGGTCAGTGATTAATGAGAGAGTCTTTTAGAAATGGATCATATAATGTATTATTAATAGAATAAGGGTCAACAGGGTCTGTCTACTGGTGCTACTGGACTATATTCAACCATTAATAAAAACACCAACAACCAGGTATGGATACATGTACATAATCCACTCTTGACATAATGTATTGGGTTTAATGAACTACATGTACATAATGTATTGGGTTTAATGAACTACATGTACATAATGTATTGGGTTTAATGAACAACATGTTCATAATGTATTGGGTTTAATGAACTACATGTACATAATGTATTGGGTTTAATGAACTACATGTACATTATGTATTGGGTTTAATGAACTACATGTACATAATGTATTGGGTTTAATGAACTACATGTACATAATGTATTGGGTTTAATGAACTACATGTTCATAATGTATTGGGTTTAATGAACTACATGTACATAATGTATTGGGTTTAATGAACTACATGTACATAATGTATTGGGTTTAATGAACTACATGTACATAATGTATTGGGTTTAATGAACTACATGTTCATAATGTATTGGGTTTAATGAACTACATGTACATAATGTATTGGGTTTAATGAACTACATGTACATAATGTATTGGGTTTAATGAACTACATGTTCATAATGTATTGGGTTTAATGAACTACATGTACATAATGTATTGGGTTTAATGAACTACATGTACATAATGTATTGTATCATATAAAGGAAAGGAAGAGGGGTAATGGGTGAATTGAGTACATACTTTTAGCTTTTAATGTAATAAGGTGAACTTATCCTTATGTAATCTGATGTACCACCTTATAGTAACTAATACACACATACCACAAGTACATGTAAATGCTATAAACATGGTGGCTGGCGGGCCTCACTGCTGTGGT
>NW_003558995.1:0-1029 GCF_000090795.2 Amphimedon queenslandica
CTCTCTTTTGTATGCTTTAGCATGTTTTTTGTGAGAACTGTGTCCTCCAATGGTTTGATAGAGAGAGGACTTGCCCGCTGTGTAGGGCGAGTATTGCTTGCGATCCAAAATGGCGGGACGGTTCTACGTCTGCTTGGCCACAACTATTTTAAGACGGCATCACATTTAAGAGCTCTCTCTCCTGTTTTCATTCTTAACTGTTATAAATAAATCTTTTTGTTTCATTTCTTCTTTTTCCTCCCTTCCCCCCCTCTCTCTCTCTCTCATCTGTTCACTGTATTATAATTATTATTCATTATTATTGTTATTATTATTATTAATAATAATTATTGCAATAAATTTTTTTGATGAGGAAATAAACGTATAAAGTAATCAACTCATTTCATTTTGTTCAGTTTTACCTTGAATGTAATGCAGCCCTGGGCAGTTTTCTGTATTATTATTATCATTGCAACTTGTGGAAGTGGAGAAAACAGTAAAATCTTGTGTACTTTTCTGGATCTAAGTTATTGACTTCATTATAAACAGGTTGTTATGAAGGAGACTTGAGAGTTGATCCAGGCAATGGGCCTATACTGCAATTCTGCAGCGGAGGGATTTGGGGGTATATGTGTGCCAGTAATAATATCAAACAGAATAAAATTAATGCAGATGTTGCTTGTCAACAGTTGGGAAAGAAGCTATCAAAAGGAGGTAAGACCATAGGTATGAGAGTCATGCATTAATTTTGTATAGATATCACTAATGTCACCAGTAATACTCGACTTTCGCCTATTTATTACTATAACTTTTTTGCATGCACTGGATATGAAACAAAACTGAAAGAATGTCGTACTCCTGTTATATACAATACATTTAATGGGAGATGCAGGAATGATCTTTATGCTGCTGCCGTATGCGAACCAGCAGGTATTATTATAGTATTTCTAATATCTACTATGTTGTGTGTTTCTTAATGATCAGAGTGCAGGAATGGAGATTTAACTGTGAACAAGTCAAGGAACCAGTTTCCACTTCAGTTCTGTGCTA
>NW_003558996.1:0-1029 GCF_000090795.2 Amphimedon queenslandica
ATAGCTTTAGGTCTGTCAGTAGGATTAATGGCCCAACAGTCCAACATAAGATCATATATCTCCTAATATAATGAATAGATACAGACCCACTCATTATATATACTCATGATACATAATGACTCCATTCTAATATAACATTAAAGGATGAACCAGTAGTAGGACTGGAGTGAATACTAATAGTAATACAGTATAACCTCCTCCTATTGTGGACACTCTAAAATAAGGACACCTCTATAATGAGGAGGGGTAGTATCAGTCCCAATACAATAGTAATGTGTATTAATGAACCTCTCAAATAAGGACAGGTTCATAATCAGGAGCTAGGCTATTATTGGGTCCCAAGGTCTCCGGAATAGACAGGTATAACACGTACACATGAATACCTTTATCCTCCATACAATGTACTGTAGTATCCTCTTACTACACTAGGTTACAAGTATAGTCAGGCCTACCTTAAGTATATTCCTAGCTCCCTTTATTAATATCATCATTAATTACTAGTATATATAATGTACTCTAGAGTATCAGGAGCTAGTCTCTTACTTGTGGTGTCCCCTGGGGTCTCCTCAATACATTATCAGTCCGTACATATTTAATCACTTCTTCATTGCTCATCCCATAGTAAGGTTGAATACCATATGAGAATATCTCCCACAGTACTACACCATAGGACCACACGTCACTGTCTATTGTGAATTTACACAACATAATAGCTTCAGGGGGCATCCACCTAATGGGCAGCAACTCTGACTCACCTAACCTACAGTGGAAATAATACTATACTATATAATATCTATCAGAATATGGAATGTAAATTTGGGGTGATTTTGGAGCCATTTTTCTGAAAAAACCATGGGCTATAAATTTTGAAGTTTTCTTAAAATGGCCATAACTTGAAAAATTGAAGTCAAAATGAGTTCAAACTTTCTACACAGCATAAGGACATCAATACGTATCAGAAAATGTATGTGTATTAAAAACTGGGGGTGATTTCGGAGCCTTTAAAAAAAAACAATGGGCTATAGTACT
>NW_003558997.1:0-1028 GCF_000090795.2 Amphimedon queenslandica
CCCTTGCTTATCCAAACCCCTGCTTATCCAAATGCATGGCTGCCTCTAATGCCCATGCTTAGACTATAATAACCGGTTAAAATGGCTGCTGCAGCAAGGAGCTTACAGAGCTTAACAAGAGAAATACCGTATACTGGGAAATTTTCGAGTAGCCAAATTTTCACAAATTTCACGTTTTTTACTTTGTCGCAAAAATAAAAATCATGAAATTGTAACTTTGCAGTGCCACGTGGTGGAATTTATAGGCTGTTTCCAAAAATATTATTTCATGAAATCTTACAAATGCAAAATTCGTGAAAATTTAGCGACGCAAAAATATCCCAGTATACGGTACCATTAAAGAGAAGCCTGAGATGCTCTGGGAGTTAGAGAAAGGAAAGTCATACTCATTTAATTTTCAGAAAAGTATAGGATAGGTCGGCCTACTGTATTCTGTGCTGTATTTCACTTATCCAGACTATAGAGGATATGCGTGCTAGGTATATTCATAATTTTTAAGTACCGTATATCCAACCCACACAGTAAATTGGCTGCCATGTTGGACTTCAAGTTTATTAAAAGTTCAATGGGAGAAAACTCATTTTCTTGCCTTGCTACCTTCTTGAGGCCTTTTTCGGAAGCTTAGAAAGAATACTGAGGATCTAATGGGTCTAGTAGTCACCTGAAAGATTGCTATCAAGAAATAAAGAGCGGCTTCCTGGTACCAAGCCTTTTTCTATCTTTTGTCCATTGCTGCCAATGCAAAGTTGATGTCCAACGAACTAATGTCTTTCTTGAAAGTTATTACGGCATGCAATGAATACATTTATTTTGCAATGAATACACTTAGCATGTATATCCTCTATTCAGCTATCTGAACATCTCTCCCAATAGAGGTGCACAAAGGTGTTTGGATAATCGAGGATGTACTGTACCAAATTAGCTACTACTACATGTACAAGTAACTAATGAATCGCCAAAAAATTGCCAAAATTATATTTTGGCAAAACTGCTTAACCCACAAAACTGCTAAACCCACAAAACTGCTA
>NW_003558998.1:0-1027 GCF_000090795.2 Amphimedon queenslandica
GTCCTTTAAGGAATAGCAAGATAGCTACAGCTACTACACTAGCTGACCTGTTTGTGCGTCAACGTTATGAAGTTCCCATGGTAGCTGAATGGTTTGAGAAGAGGAATGGAGAAGGATTACTGATAATCTTTGATGGTTGGGATGAACTAAGTGAACAACTCAGACAGTCTTCATTAGCTGCTAGTATTATTTGTAAAGAGAAGTTAGACCAATGTTCAGTAATTGTTACCTCTCGTAGCTATGCCTCCTCTTCACTTTTAGAGATCATGTCTAATCTCAGTAGACATGTTCAGGTCATTGGGTTTTCTAAGGAAGAAATATCAACAGTAATTATACAAACACTTCAAAAAGATACAAAACTAGCACAAGAACTCATTGATAAGAAAAGAAAAGATAATAAGAATTACAAACCTTTCACAACTACTCAAAGCAGTAAGGACTCACAACTAGCAGTGAAACTCATTAATGATCTTGAAGTACGAAATGATGTCCAATCATTGTGTTATGTACCACTAGTCTGTTCCATGGTCATCTTAGTTTATTGTAAGGAAGGAGGACACTTACCAACAACACTCACTCAACTCTATCAGAACTTTATCCTACAAACTATCAGAAGACATGTTAAAAGACATGACATTAACCCACATACTTTAGGTAGTCTTTCTTCATTACCATCACAATTAGCTAAACCTTTACAAGAGATGTGTCAATTAGCTTATACTAACCTGGCTAATACAAGAATGACATTCTCTTCACATCAACTACAGTCACTGAGTGAGGCAGTCAAGGAAGACTATCTTGGATTGATGACAAGATTCACAGACTATGATGAGGAGAAGTATCAGTTCGTTCACTTGAGTATACAGGAATTTCTAGCTGCATGGTGGATAGCTAAGCATGAGAAGAAGAGAGAGGAAGTGTTTAAGGATCACTTTGATGATGATCACTTTCGAATGTGTCTGAGGTTTGTGGCAGGTCTAACTCACCTGAACATGAGAGCTATCAACAGTATTTTAATATACAACAA
>NW_003558999.1:0-1027 GCF_000090795.2 Amphimedon queenslandica
TCAAAGCATTCACTAAGCCTTAATAAATCTAGTACAAATTAAAGGAAAATAATTAGTGAAAGTTTTGAGATAGAGAAGAACCTGCAGCATGTACTTGATTTATTAAAACTTAGTGAATGTTTTGAGACAGTCAAACTGAGAATGTTTTTTTAGACAGAGAAGAAGCTCCAGCATGTTTGCTGCACTGCAGCCACACTTTTACACTGCTGCAGCATGCAGCAGCAATGCAGATTGCTGAGGTTCCTTTTCTGTCTCAAAACTTTAACTAAAGGGCTGGCCAGCATAAAACATAGTCTTACAACACTGTTACAACAATTGGGGAGATAGAAATCAAGTCCATCTCTAACACATTTATAATTATAATGCTAATTATAAATAATAAAATTAAAAGTGATCCACGTGCAATTATAGCATATTTACTTTAATCATGTAAATCAGAGAGTACTTACTCAAAATTTTAATTATTGCTGTGGAAGCATCCATGTTGTAGGTGTTGATTGAATTTTGTTGTTATGGTAATGTTCAATAATTTCATTAAAGGGAATTAACTATAATAACTACTAAAAACATGGCAGAAGGAAGAAAACTACCAGAGGCCCTGATGTCTTTCACTTGGTGTAGCTACGCCACTGACTGGTGAAGATTTTGATGGACCTCTTGTTTATTTCACTTCACAATCTGGCTCATTCACTCCATCTTTTACTTGTTCCTTTTTTTCCTTCTCCCTCTCCTTCCTCCTCTTGATGGTTGGACAGCCTGGAGTTTGACTGAGGGGCTATAGCACTGTACAGGGATAACTGCAGCTTTTATCAAGGTGCAGGAAAAATGATCTATTAAGACAAGGTGTATGGAGGGTGACTAGATCCAGCTAAACTGAATGGTACGTGATTTCTCATTTATGATCAATGTACATAACCTATTAACCTTGTATGAGTGGAAGTTATATTTAGTGTTAGTCTGTTAGATTATAGGGTTATATGTATTATATAGGCGGTAGCCTATATGTAGGATTGAGGTTAGTTTTTTA
>NW_003559000.1:0-1027 GCF_000090795.2 Amphimedon queenslandica
CAGGTATCTTTAGAAGGACGGCTGCCAAAGCAAGAGTTGAACTACTCAAAGAACTCATTGAGAATAGCCCAGGTACAGTAGGACTAAAAATACCTTGAGTACACTTTTATTATTATTATTATTATGTTTATGTTTTATTTTTAGATTTAATCGATTTTTCCGAATACACCAGCTATGAGGTAGCCGATCTCTTAAAACTCTATTTCCGTGAGCTACCCGAATCACTGATACCAGCAAAACTATCAGAAGCTTTGCTAGTGTCTTATGAATGTAAGTTCTATGCTTTATATGTAGCAAAATTATTGGAGTTTAATATCATTATATTAGTTGATAGAAATTGTATTAATTTTTAATATTTTTAATTTACTAATAGTTTACTAATAATTTACTAATAATTTACTGGTTTTTTACGGCATAGGTATCCCAAGTGCAGTGAGATTACAGGCCCAGCAAGCTGTAATGTTGTTGCTGCCTGACGAGAACAGAGAAGCACTTCAATGCATGTTGAAACTGTTGGCATATACATCACAATACTCCCATACACACCAGGTGAGGGAGAGAGAGAGAGAGAGAGGGGGGGGGGGCAATGTATAGTGTAGCCAAATTTTGTCAAAAATGGCTAGGAGAGAATTGTCCATTTTTATAATTTTATATGATGTATCTACATTTTTGTATGTTGTGTAGAAAGTTTGAGCTAATTCTGATCAAATTTGGATTTTTTATGAATTTAAAAAGTTGCTCCAAAGGCCATGTACTGTATTTTAGTCCTTTTGTCAGCTCATGAACCATGTTGTTTAGCTCACTTAGCATGCTTTAATTGTGTGAAATTCTGATTAAATGGAAGTGTCTGCTACAGAGCTACTATAGAAAGTCTCTGTTAAGAGTGACTATATAATGAATTTAACAAAATCATACCATACATTTATATATTTTATTATTATTTTCAGATGGATGCACAGAATCTCAGTCTCTGTCTCTCGGCAACTCTCTTCTCTCTCTCTGGCATCGGTCGGCCCTCCCCCGTCAT
>NW_003559001.1:0-1027 GCF_000090795.2 Amphimedon queenslandica
TAGGGGCTTCGCCCCTATATATATACTGGGGCTACGCCCCAGTGCAGTATTAACAATACACTGATTTATATTATAGAAACCGAGTATAAATAAAACAACCAGCGTTGATGATGCAGCAGGGTCGTGGTGGTGCAGTGGAGAGGCTGGTATAGATTGCACGGATAGGGTCAGGGTTCGAATCCGGTCAGGACTACCGAGTAAAACTATGCTGCAGTTTTTGATTTTTTTTTTCTTTTTTAAAAATATCTTTTTTTTTTTTTGCAATTTTTTGGCTTTTTTTGGGTCAAGAAATAGCACCCTCTCGTACATCTTAGCCTCCGGGGTCGTAGGGTTGGGATTGGGGTTTAGTGTTTAGTTTTTAGAGCACCCTCTCGTACATCTTAGCCTCCGGGGTCGTAGGGTTGGGATTGGGGTTTAGTGTTTAGTTTTTAGAGCACCCTCTCGTACATCTTAGCCTCTGGAATCGTAGGGTTTTGGGGTTAGGGTTTAGTGTTTCTTGATAAAAAGACTAAGTTCCATTTTGCACTATTGCGCATGCGCACAAGCTCTTTTACGGAGAAAAACGGACTGCCGGAGCTCTAGCATTGCAAACTACGTCCGGTTACCGGAGCTGTAGACACAGCCAATACATTAATAGTCGTCTATACAAATGCAATGTAGTGACCTAGTGATAACAACAATAATAGTTCTAGCAACAATACCCATAACGTTTTTTTATAATTTAAATAATAAGTAAAACTGTTTGGAGGGGATACAAATGGTGTAAAGCCATGAACGAGTCCTGAATGTGATGATTCCTCTCTGCAAGTATTGGATAGCGACACGGGGTATTAATACAATATGAGGTACTCATACAATACAACCAGTGAATGTACAGATAAAGAATGAGCTCTTGCATGCCTCAATTATCTATAAAAGAGCCAACCTATAGTTTTAAGAAGTGAAAAGATGCTCATAATCATCCACACTCCAGCTGCAGCATGACAACTGAGTGAGTTATTCCACCGTACCTGGTTCTGATGGACTG
>NW_003559002.1:0-1027 GCF_000090795.2 Amphimedon queenslandica
ATGAAGATATATTGAATAAAACAGAAAAGCGGCAAGACTTCCCTTCCCACCCCTCAGCCCTCCCTTCCTCTGGCTCCTCCTCCTCCTCCTTTCCCTCGTCTACTATTGAGAACTCACTAACAATAGCCCTCCTACCATCAGAAGACAGCACGCCTGATTCAATCAGCGCGGCTGCGAACACTTGGGGCCGAATTGTCCCCCAGCTGGTAATATTCGTTGACGATAGTACCGAGACTTTATCAGTTCCGCCTGGCGTGATGGTAAACCGCCAGTTTAAATTACCGAAATTAAATAATCATCCAACCACGCTTGAGATGCTTCAGATTTTACGCTATCTTCACGAGAGTGTCTACAATGCCTCAGAGTGGTTCTTACTTGCTTCCGATAAAGTTTACATAAACTATTACTCGTTTCAGAACTTTCTAGACTCTCTCCCTCCCGAAGCTTCTTACGTTGGTGCTTCTTCGCTCGAAATATCGGACGCTTTTACGTATTGTTCGAAAAAAGGAGGCGTGCTATTAAGCAAGAAAGCTCTAAAGAAGTTAATAACGTCATATGAAGAGTGTATCAAGTGGGCTCCAGCAATCTACTCGTGGGACAAGGGCCTTGGAAAATGTTATGCTGAAGTTATGACAGGTGGCTGCCATCCAGGACTAGAGACAGTAAGTATAGCAGTACTATATTGCTGTAGTAATAGTTGTAATAATGATGATTAGGATTGTATCAGTAGTGTTTTAACAGTCTACAGTATCCTTCCTAGAATTGGCACTGTGCATGTAGTTTTTCTACTCTAGTATCAGACAATGTTTAGAGATACAAATCTTGTCCTAATGTGTTTCTGTAACTCAATATTATATTATAATAATTAGTGATGAAGTTGAGTTTAATTAGAACCTTTTAAATTGCCTGAGATAGAGCAGACTAAATGTGCCTATTCCCATCCTCACTACCAGTGTAAATGTATAAATTAACACCAAGCAATTCTATTGCTTCCAGTCTGTTTTATAACTTTGATATTGTAAGCAGT
>NW_003559003.1:0-1027 GCF_000090795.2 Amphimedon queenslandica
GTACTATTGTGTTGTACTGATGTTTATGTGTACATTGTTTACATTATAATACTAGTGGATTAGACAATGTTGAGTATGGAAATAGTATCCTGTACTCAATATAGGTCAAATTGTCCATGCATTAGAAATAATGAGATTGATGTAGAGTGAGCTGTGCTTACCATATATGGTATCATTAGCAATAATCATAGTACATGTATTAATGGGCTACTGTACATGCAGTGCAAATTTCATTAAACAACAAACATCATTTTATCCTTACTCCTTGTATTTTGATTCATAATAGAATATAATGAGAAGCTTAAAGTTAAGGATGCTGAAATATTGGAAATAAAAACACAAGTAGAGGAGAAGAAACAGATTATTACTAGTTAGTGTATCATCGGTACATAATATTAGATGAAAGAATATTCTATTGATGTAGAAGATTATGAGAAACTGAAACTCAAAGTAGTTGATATGGAGGAACAATATCTCAAGGAGAAGCAGATCATTATTGGTTAGTTAACTATACACACAGCATGTATTAGATGAGAGAATATGTTTATTGTGTAGATGACAATCAAAATCTCATTTCTGAGAAAGACAAAGTTATAGCCAAACTGACATCACAAGTAGAGGAACAATCACAGAATGAGAAACAGTTCATTAATGGTTAGTGTATCATGCATCAATCAATAATTATTATTCTATGAATTTATAGACCTTAGAGCTAAAGTGTCTGATAATGAATTGTATACAACCAAACTAATGAAGGAGAAGTCACAACTACGGGAGAGAGTCACATCCTTAGAGGAACAATCCATCAAAGAGACTAGTTCTATTGGACTACAATTTAATTACCTGATCCCTTCAATGGGTAAATTATTCATGTACATGTACACATGTGAATGATTGTGTGTGTACTACACTGGTATTAGATATGATGTGTCTGTATTGTTTCAGATTCACTAGACTCTAGTGTCATTATAGCTGGACATAAGCTCTTTGTCCTACAAGGAGACAGGTCTGACTCACTCCAGTGGGA
>NW_003559004.1:0-1026 GCF_000090795.2 Amphimedon queenslandica
ATTTATGTTATATAAAGCACAGACATTTAAATAATAATCATTAGTCTAATTTTACTTTAAATTTATCTCTCAATTTATTGTCTACTGAAATGGATAGCTCAGTACAGCCACAATTATTTGCAACTCAGCCAACACAATTTTTTACAGGTTAACTGAGTATACTACGAGGCTGAGTATAGGTAGAAGACACAGAAATTGGAAATGGGAAATACTAGGAATAGTAAATAACATCATTAGTTTATGGCATTGAATTCAAGTTATGCTGCTACAGTCATTTTTGTCAGTTTCCTGCCTCTTCACGAGCCTTGTCCAGTCCGAATCTTATCACATCTATCTATGATCTTATGCAAGCAGTGTACGTGCAAGGGGAGAGCCGTGGTCCGGTCCGAATTCTATACAAGCCCCCGCTGAACTTCTGCGTCGTCCGTAATCTTGGTCCGTTGGTCCGGTCCGGTCCGAACTTTATATCGACCCCCTATTTTGTGTCATTTAATATTTGCGTCTTCATTTTATTGCGTCTTCATTTTATTGCGTCTCTTTTTCTGTGCAACACTTACAAAATGATTGATGTCTCTCAATGGAGAGCAAGTATTGGACTGTGGAACTGTCAAGTTGCCTCCAGTAGACCAGCTAATGGCCGTCACTCTTACTCATTCAAAGCCACACTAGACAGAAAGTCAGGCAGCACTATATCAAGAGACAAGACATCTAAACTGCCTGCAATTGGTTTCCTCCTCCTCTTTCAGTCTCTCTTTTTATTAAGACACATCTTGATGATTCCTCCGACAGGTATTTACAATTGCAACTTTGTACTCCTGTATTTGATACATATATTAGGTAAATACCAAGTACAAGGTACTACTGGTGTTACTGTTACTAATACAAATTACCAGTCAGTAGTCTTACCTGGAAGCAGCAGTTCTAAGTATAATGATCTCTATTTGATTGCTTGTCTATGCACACTCCTCCTCTTATCTGGAGATGTGGAAACGCATCCTGGTCCTATAACAGGTAAACCGCATTCAC
>NW_003559005.1:0-1026 GCF_000090795.2 Amphimedon queenslandica
TTTTAAAAATTAACTATTAAATTTATCACTTACTGTACAGAATATTTATAACTTACAGTCAACAGTTAAATTAAAGGTATCACTATCCTCTTGATAATCATAAGTAGCAGTGCTAGGATCATTGGTATTATTAAAACCAGTTACATTAAACTCAGCCATACATGTATACATTCCAGCATCTTCAAACCTCACTGGATCCAGTATTAGAGTATAGTTAGTAACTGAACTGGTATCATCTGTTGTGATACTGTATGGTCTATTTAAGTTAGAGAGTATTTCCATATCTGTATCATTCATTTTAATAAAAGTAACCATTGGTGTTACTACTAATCTCTCAACTGTTGTTACAGTACATGTTATAGTTAGACTCTGACCAACTTCAACTGAACCAACTGATGAGAAATTTACTGTCATTGGAGGAAGACCTAATAAAAATAGAGAAAAGGAATAAGACACAGAGATGGGAAAAGGAAAAGAGAAAAAGGAATGATAGCACTAATTTACAACATAAAACTCACTTTCAACAGTAACAGCAAGGGTAGTATTAGTAGGTTGACTTGATGCTATTAATGAGTTACCAGAATTGATGATCATTTGACAGGTATATGTTCCTCCATCATTATTAAGACCAGTATCAATAGGTAGAAACAATAGCATGCTTACAAGACTGTTACCAGTTAGATATGTCACTCGACGTCTTGTATCATTAATTGATATACCACTAGGGTCAGTCCATGCTACACTAGCAGTTACTGGTGTATTCACTATTGTAGTGTTTACTGTAGCTGTACAGGTTAGTAAGTAACTTGTACTCTCATATATTGGACCAGTTGGGGGATTAGCAACTATTGATACACTGGGAGGAGGTACTATATAAAAAAGAATGCAACAATAATGATCTAAAATGAGCTATGCTAACTTTTAACAGTTAAATCTCTGTTAGTACGCTCTACAGTGCCAAATACTAAAATTGTTGCTTGACAGTAATATTGTCTAGCATCAGTTGTCTTCACTGGATCAAGTGAA
>NW_003559006.1:0-1026 GCF_000090795.2 Amphimedon queenslandica
AGCACTATAATTTTATTTCTTTTCATAACTGGCCTTAGTTTCACTTAGGACCCACAAATAGAATTCATTGCTCAATCTTTGGTACATACTGTTTCCGAAAATAGTCGAGAAAAGCTAGTAAGTCATCATCATTCGAGAGTCATGAAATACATTGCTGGAGTCTAAGGTGAAAAGTACCTTTGGTAACTTCTTCAAGTAAAACTCTAAGATGGTGATAGACTTCTGCTTGTTTTGATTTGACTGTGATGTGCTCTTGAACTCCTTTTCTCCAGGTCTTATCTATATGCCATGTACAGATTAATTTCTTCGTTTTCGATACAGAAAAAATACTTTTCCACGCGTTATAGAAGTTATCAGCATCATCGCTCATGAAAACTTTCGTTTGTATATCTCCACATACATTTCTTACTTTAAGCAAGAATTGCCTAAGTGCTGCTGCATCTTCACGATTTGAAATCATCCATCCCACAGGTACACCCTCTCCAAAATCATCTAAAACGAGAATCGTCACGAGACAAAAGTCATAAACGTTCGTACTGTGGGTACTATCCATACAAATAGCTTCACTTCCAAATTTCATTAACATATCTCGTTGAAAAGTGGTCTGTATACCAATCGCAAAGTCACTTTTCGAAAAATCATTTAATTCATCAATTTGTTTGACATCTTGCTGCTTATAGAGAAGAAAAGGAGATGGTATATCAGCTTTGCTTTTGGCATTTTCTACCTACATGTGAACACTACAGTGATCATTCTTATGATACTGAATGCCTTCAATGTTATATTGGTGTCTTATGTTATGAATATCTTGACGACAGGTAAGCTCAGCACGACCAACATCATCATGTACACCATCTCTTATCGAGTCCAAGATAGCATTAATTGAAACACCATCATGAAGCTTGGCTGCAATCATTTGTCTAGTTGATTCTGGAAGGCGCAAGTGTGCCAACTGTGTTTCATGTAAGTGATAGTCACAGATTTCTACTTCCACTTCTCCTGATAAATACTGTTGTCTTGCTCTGA
>NW_003559007.1:0-1026 GCF_000090795.2 Amphimedon queenslandica
TATCATGGCTGTTGATGTTTAAACAGGTCAAAGAAGGTGCTAAACAAACTGTGAAAGACTTCTACGCACACATATCACTAGCAGCATAGGGCAGTTAGACACTCTCCCCTCCTCCTTATCCACTCTTGCTTATAGTAATATATTAGTAGTTGATAATGATATTTGTTTAGTGTTCAAATGTAGTTGTGACTCAAGTTATGCTTTATAAGTTGTCTAATATCATTGGTGAAGTAGTGATATGACTATCAATCTTAATACTATTGTTAATATTTATTTTTGCCTTTTTGTTTTGTTCTTCTTTGTTAGTACTCTTTTTTTGTCTCCCTATTGTATCTCTAGTGTTTTGTGTCTTGGGCCACTATTTTTATGAATTTTATTTCACAATAATAATAATTTAATAATAGTAATAATAATAGTAATAATAATAAGTCCCACTTTAATATTAACAGTGCATAAATTGGGTTTATTTTTGCACTGTTAAAGGTTCAAAGTTTTCACATAATTATCATAAAGCTGACACTACCTAATGATTCCAAGTTTAATTTCTTTCTTGCAAAGTTTGAGAAGCCAAAAAATTTTAGTCACATAAAATAAGTCAAGAGTTCTAGTATGATGAATTTTTCTTTCTTTAAGTTATATAAGTCATTAAAGTACGATTTCCAATGTCATTGATTGTTGACAAGTAATAGGATAGAAATCTATTGTTTGGCTTCTCTTTTGTAATATGTAGGTGACTATACTTATAGCCAAACTATAATTGTAACTATACTAAGTATATTTACCTTTTTGCCCTTAAAAGAAAGACTTAAATTGACGTAACCTTTTTCTTTATGTGTGAAAGTAGAATGCCGAATTTGTGTCAAAGGGTACGAAGATATAGTTATTGCAAGAAAGAGTGTCCGGGCACAGTATATTTCTTTTTTCGTTATTGATTGAAGGCTCTCATTCATAGTGAAATTTAATCCTGCATTATTAATAAAGCAGTATAGGCTTCATCCAGATGGTAAAGGGTGTTCATCTATCACT
>NW_003559008.1:0-1026 GCF_000090795.2 Amphimedon queenslandica
GATGACGTAATGTTTCAGCTCACGTGAGAGTGACAAAATGGCAACCATCAAAATTTACCTATGAAGCAATAATGCTGGACTTGAGGCTTGGTGCTATGATAAGCATCATAAGCATATGTATAAAAACGATATACCGTGGAGACATTTACAATTGAAGACACAGAATCCATTGTATCACATGGCCCACAGTGCCATACCCTTTATTAATTGGTCCATATTCTTGCTTGAGTGTTTTTACCATTATTAGTCTTTTGTAGCCAAACCCAACACCTTTTTGACATTTAACCCTACCGTACAAATGTCAAAAAGGGGTTGGGTTTGGCACTTTGGCTATGCAAGACACCATTGGTACTTCATTAGTCTATCAATACTTAAATTAAAACTATTAAATTTAATGATGTCAATTATATCATTTTATAGTATTCCTAGTTAAAAGATCAAAGGGACCGCCCATTCTATAAATGTCATAATGTCACAGTTAGCCACTTATAGCACAGTTAAGTAGTTATTGGATGCCACTCCCGAACAAGTGCTTTTTTATTGAGTTATTTTGCATTGAAAGTTGAATGTGCAGCAAGATCGAGTAGAGAATAAAGGAGCATTCCTCTATTCTGTCAGTTTATCATAGTCTCTCGGCGCCAGACCACGCCTGGCGCCGAGAGACTAGTTTTATCACTGGACTGGAGTTCTCCACCTATCTTCTTAGGAATATATACTAGCACCAGCAAATTACACTGCAAGCTTCACGATCCTATTCTACTGTTGTGTGTTCATATGTTTGCAGTGCTTTGACTAGCTCTCAGTTTCACAGCTTCAGCATCCTCCATTCTTCTCCATTCTTCCTGCTAGTGCTACGTAACACATGATGTCAGATGCGTATCCATAGAAACTATATGATGTCATTGTACTGCGCATGCGCATATTGTATCAAAATGGCTGCAATTATAAACCATCGATGGAGTTCATATCTATAAATCATTTAAAGCATGGTTGTTCGTGCTGTATGGGATATAAAGCACATGGGAT
>NW_003559009.1:0-1025 GCF_000090795.2 Amphimedon queenslandica
GTCTTATAATCAACACTGGCTCTAGAAAAAGTTATTCTCCGTCTTGGGAATGCTATACTTTTCTTTTCCGTGGAGTAAGAAGCTGGCAAAGTCGCCAAACGTAGGTCGGTTCCCCGACAACTTTTTCATATTGTGAGCAAAAGAGCAACTGGGCAGATAAAACAATAAAGAAAAGCCTCATCTTTCATTAATATGAGAGGAATTGCTCTAATCATCTTCGTTTTAAAGATATGGTAGCCCAAAAATTCATACTTTTGTGAGTTTACACGAGGCTCTCTTCTCCCGAAGTAGCGGCCAGAGTCTTTAAACATCAGGGGCTCAATAGACGTTTGTATGCAACAAATAGAGCCTAACAAATGTATGCTAAACTGTTTAAAAGTCAAGAAAAACTAAAGCTTTCTTCCCCACTTAGAGCCACGTGCCACCATTACTGTGTGTGCGGGTGGAGCATGGCTTGATTGAGCCAAACCTTCACTGCAGCCACACCTTTACATTGCTGCAGCAGTGCAGCAAGCATGCTGGAGCTTCTTCTCTGTCTAAAAAATAAAAAAATTCACTGTCTCAAAACATTCACTAAGTTTTTACATGCTGAAGCTTCTTTTCTGTGTCAAAACTTTCACTAATTATTTTTCTCTTAATTTATTAAAATTGTTACACACAGACTGTGGCGAGGGTATGCACTTTAGTGCTCTCGTTCATTCATTCTGTACAAGCGAATTTAGTCTTTAATAAACTATAACTTTAGCATAGCGTGTTCTAAACTCCTAGATCTTTCTTTTCTGCCTGGAAAAGTCTTGCTTAACTGTTTTGTGTTGCTCAAATATCAGCGCTAGGTACAAGAAGCTTCAAAGTGAGAAAATCGAGTATTTGAGTCAAGTTCCGTTGTGCTGGCACTCTAGAGATAGTTGGTAGCATTTTCCAGTAGATTAGAACATGGCCTTCAAAAGATATGAACAGATTTCTCTAAATCTTACTTGGTAAAGAGTTACAGTTGTCCTGGTTCTTGTTTGTGAAGCGCTGGAGCG
>NW_003559010.1:0-1025 GCF_000090795.2 Amphimedon queenslandica
CCCCCCTGGCTACGGGCCTGTATATATATATTTATGTGAAAATGTAAACCTTGAGAAAGAGATACATGTACTTCCTTTCCTTCAGCCACGATGAGTTCACGATGAGTGAGCTGTATAGACCTTTCGGCCTCATATTGGTTTATCTTCTCATGTAGACATTTGTAAGATGTAAAACATTCCCCAACATTGAACTTAACGAGAGACGGTACATCCACATGTATACACGCAGCCATGAATGATAATAGCAGTATGGCACGCCCACACAGCCCCACCCAATTTAATCACGTGATCACCATTGCCGGACCAATAGCGCTGCAAATCGTGTCCGGCTGCCGGACCAATATCCACTTCCTTATCTAATAGTGTCTTCGGGGAAGAAAGGGATTTTGATTGATGTTCGTTGACTTGCAATTGGAGCCTCTCTAGTTTCACAAGCCATACCATTCCCCAGCCTACCAGTCATGGTCCATCGAGTGGCCCATTTTGCCAACTTCAGGCAACTTGTCAACTTGAACTTGACAAATTCTTTATCGGTCCGTGTGTAGGGAAATTTAAATTTTTGAAGACTTGCTCGCCTAGAGCTACTATTTTAAAAGCATTTACCCGGTAATATTTGAGCTGCACAGCTTTGCATTGACCTGATCCACAAGTGCTAGAGCAACTATTGCTTACGCTGCACACAAAGGTGTGAACTGACTTAATGTGTCACTGATTTTTGAGCTAACCTGCATGCATAAATTCTCAGCTACGGCAGCTACAGCGGCTACATCTAGTAGTCAACTAGCATGTATTTACTGAGTACCTGCTTATACACAATTTTACTCATTCACATAAAATGATTTTACAATACCAATAGCTGTAATTAATGCTTAAAGTGGAAATGATGATAGCTATAGTATAATAGACCTCTTCAGGTGAGATTGACGGTGGCCTATGAATATCATTACTGTTTATTACGGTATCCACCTACGGTGATAATTGGCCGCCATTTTGGACGGCAAGATTCAATGGAGGATAGATGAAGA
>NW_003559011.1:0-1025 GCF_000090795.2 Amphimedon queenslandica
AAAAAGTCATAATACCACACTTTGGTGAATCTTCTTGTTAGCTATTTTGTGTACTTTTCTTACAGTTTTATGCTTAGAATAATGAAAGCTAATGATCCCAATGTTTAAATTAGTGCTATTACATTACAAGCCATGAGAATAAAGGATTATTTCCCCCTATAAAGGAATGGATTTAGCTACAGCTATCCCTCCAGTGACGTCACGTTTAGCCACACCCACCGACAGGAAGTAACCTGGCAGAAAGGAAAAATGGGCATTTTTGAAGGCTCATATCTCAGTGAATAATTTTTTTCAGACAATGGGAGTTGGAACACATCATTAGTATGGTCAGGCAATCATATTAAGCAAATAAAAAAAATATCTCAAAAATGCACTGAAGTTACCCTTTAATGTGTGGCATGTTAAGTGTGTGTGTGGAAATTGTGTGTGTTTATTGGACATAATGTAATGAGATGATGTAATGGGGTACACTCTGACCTTTCATTCATAATGATTGTTTGATCCTGTTAATCAATTAATGTAATGATTGGTTACTGTCACTCCTGAGAAACTTACCACTGTATCTTGTATTTCTCTCTCTCTCTCTCTCCCCTTTTATTCAATGAAGTCTGGTTTATATGATGTCTTCCCTACTACTATTGGAAGGTTTGGTTCCTGAGGATTTGAGGCTTTTGCTCTGTGGGTGTCAGCAGTTTGAACTTGATGTACTCAAAAAGATAACAACTTTCACCAACAAGACTCGTAAGTGAAAATAATACAAATGATCTAATTACTTATTTTTACTAAGTAATGTTTGGTATTTTAATGAATGAATGTACACACATGTACATGTATAGTACATGTACATGTATAAATGTACAGTGTACATGTTGGCAATTTGTGTTTGTTTTCTATACATGCACTTTTTACCTTAAATGTAAATCAATTATTGTTTTGGGGAATGAAACCTATAGCTTCTTGGAATTTGATAAATTTGAGTGAAGATAAACAATGTCCTTGTGTATATGTGACCATAATTGACAAAA
>NW_003559012.1:0-1024 GCF_000090795.2 Amphimedon queenslandica
AGTCATATGAAGTTAGTAAGAGATGCTTTGAAGGAAAGTCACTTCATTGATGCTAACTGGTTTGATCTTGGAGAGGAGTTAAACCTACCTTATCCTCAATTGAAGAATATTGAAGATACTTATGTGAATAATCCATCACGTTGCTTGAGGGAGTGTTTCAACTTGTGGTTGACTTCAGCTAATAATCGTACTTGGGAATCATTAGCTAGTGCACTTGAGAGAATGAATCAAAAACTAGCTGCTACACTCATCCGTAATACATGTAAAGTTATACATACATATAGTACATGTCTACACAAGTATATAATAATCATATAATTACCAGTAATTTTCAAAATACATAAATTATTTATAGATGATGATCCTGCTAGTCAGATATTCCAGCATTACAGTGATAAAATATCACAAGTATCTCTCACTGATAGTTGTATCCAGTTGTTATATACAGAAGGATTAATCACTGAGGATACACAAAGGAAGATTGAGAGATGTGGTGGCTCATTAAGTGATACATTAAGAGAATTAATGATTGCAGTATCTGATGATCACAGTAAGCTGAGGTCACTAGGAAATATATTAATGGAATTAGAAGAAACTAAACCTTTAGCTCAAGATATTATTAAAGATTGTGGTAGGAGTGACAGTATAATTGTGTTCTTATTATGTTTCATTATAGATGAAATTATTAATAGATCAGTGACTACAGCTGTAGTTGGACCAGCTACCAGTAGTACAGTCAATCAATTACCTACTGCAAACACGATAGTATCAGCTTCAGGTATTATTAGTATATTGATTATTAATAATATTTTCTTATTAGCTGGTGAGTTCTTCTTCAATGCAGCACATCAGTCTATGTTTGATGAGGTCAGAGGTCATTTTGGTATTCTTCGTCATAAAATAGTTCCATTAATTACTAAATCAATTTCATCAGTTGAAGAATTGAAGTCATTCCTTCAACTATCCTTTCCTGAATTGAGTGGTGAGCTGTCTAATGCTGATAGTATTGACAACATTATGAATG
>NW_003559013.1:0-1024 GCF_000090795.2 Amphimedon queenslandica
CTGTATAGCATCAGTAATCTCATATCTTGATGCATAAGAGAAACACACATTAAGAAATACTCTATAATAAAGGAATGGACAATATATAATAGTAAATACATGTACATGTATATTGTACTTTTGTATTGGACAGTTCTATTGATTGAGTTTGCTACATGTTGTACAACATGTTAACAAAGTGTCTGGATTCTGTAATTAGAGGAATGCTACTGGTCAGGAAACACTATGAACAGTAACACTTCTACAAATTATAGTCTTATGTCACCTTATGTCAACTATACAAGTACATATAAGCTGTAACTAAATGGTAGACCTGGCAATATATAGGGGGCTTTAATGTGCTTAAAAAATATAAATAACCGGTTATTGTAGTTATCATGGTTATTGAATAGACATGCAGTAGTGCAATTTATAGCCTGGGCATCTTGGTATTTTTAAGCAAAGTTATTTATGGCTATCTATGGTTATCTATGGTTATCCATGGTTATCTATGGTTATCTATGGTTATCCATGGTTATCCATGGTTATCCATGGTTATCCATGGTTATCCATGGTTATCTATGGTTATCCATGGTTATCTATGGTTATCTATGGTTATCCATGGTTATCTATGGTTATCTATGGTTATCCATGGTTATTCATGGTTATCTATGGTTATCCATGGTTATCCATGGTTATCCATGGTTATCTATGGTTATCCATGGTTATCTATGGTTATCCATGGTTATCTATGGTTATCCATGGTTATCCATGGTTATCTATGGTTATCCATGGTTATCCATGGTTATCTATGGTTATCCATGGTTATCCATGGTTATCTATGGTTATCCATGGTTATCCATGGTTATCCATGGTTATCTATGGTTATCCATGGTTATCTATGGTTATCTATGGTTATCTATGGTTATCTATGGTTATCTATGGTTATCTATGGTTATCCATGGTTATCCATGGTTATCCATGGTTATCCATGGTTATCCATGGTTATCTATGGTTATCCATGGTTATCTATGGTTATCTATGG
>NW_003559014.1:0-1024 GCF_000090795.2 Amphimedon queenslandica
TTTTTTAATTTTTTATGTTCTTGTTTGTGTTGATTTTTTAAATAATATTTATAATATTTTTTCAGTTACAATTGTGATACTTTTTGATTTTACACAAACAATAAGTTTCTTTATTATTGTTGTCATTGTTATGTTTTTACAGCATTTATGAGGGACAGCACTGATTGAATTGAATAGATATGGTGAAGGAATACCTACTATACTGATGACAAGTGAAATGAATACTATAGTCTTGACATGAATCATTGTTCAAGAAGCTCTATCTTCCCAGCAATCCTGTAGCTATTCCTGCAGGTTCTTCCTGTTGTCAAGTTCATATTATCATTAGTATTATAAACATTAATTAATTATTTTGTGTTTTTGATATAAAATAATTCATTACACACTTGATATATGCAAGATTAATACCTTCTCTTAGCTGGAAACCTCCACTAAGTATTGCAATTTGATTCCAAGCATAGCTAGCCTATAGCTAGGTAAAAATACTTGCTGTTCCCAGTTCTGAGATCTGCATCTGAGCATGCGCGGCCACGCCCAAATTTTGGAGCACATGCTTCTTTAATTAATAAAATGGCGGCATGGGGGTAAGCTGGTGCGATCCAGCAGTCACAGTATCACTTCTTCCTTTCTTGGAGAATGATTCTAGGGGACAAGGACCTGCGCATACCCTGTTGGAGTAGAATGGTGTAATAATTAGGCTTCTATCACCAGGCAAGATTGATGTATCGACCGACAACTGGATTGACAGGACTTGATGATGAAGATGAAGATGAAAAAAAGGTGGCTGAACAAAACGGCCGGTTTGCAGATTTTTGATTTTTCTCCCAGAATAGGTCTAGAGCCACGATAGTGGTACCATTGGAGTCCTCTGGTCAAGATAAGGTCCTCTATGAAGTCTGGTAAGCATAGGAGCTCGTTTTCCCGGTATAGCAAGGCTGCAAAAGTCGTGGCAGCCATTTTGTTTGGGGGTGAATCCTACTTAGTAACGCTACCGCGTTACTAATTATAAATTTTTAAAGTTGCT
>NW_003559015.1:0-1024 GCF_000090795.2 Amphimedon queenslandica
ATGTATCATGACTACATGTATAAATACATGTACATACAAATTAATGTATATGTACATGTATAAATGCATACAAAACTAATATGTATAAATACATACATGTACATGTACAATACAAAATTAATGTACATGTACATGTATAATATACTGTACATAAAATTAATGTACAAGTTACTAACCTGAAGGAGATGCTTGATATCTCTTAGCTCAATTGCTTCCAGTAGCTCTTGGCTCAATACTGAAGGGTCCACCTGGTGCTCTATATACTTTCTATTAGTGTACTTCTCAACAATAAAGTGACGCCGTGTTTCACTAAAAAAATTACAAAATTAATTTGTCACTTCTTGCAACTCTTGAGTTTTGCTAAAAATCTCTCCTTACATGTCAGAATCAGGTGATGGTTTAGGATCAGTTAGATTAGCCTCCATTACTTCATTAAGCACTGCATTACCCATCACTCGTGCTATCTAAAAAACACATACATACAGTACATGTACATGTACATGTAAATACAATTTCTTAAAATGGATACAACAAAACTACTGTACACACATGTAATCATTAGAGGGCTCACTAGTAGTTCGGATGTTTTCAGAGCATCCAATTTAAGTGATCGAATGCGTGAATACTGGACACCCAGTTCCCTGTGCCGCCCGGAGCAATGAATGCATATCAGTAGACCAAGATTGACCGATAGCCACTCGGGATCAGGGGCATTACACTCACAGCATCTATCATTACCTGATGGGAAGTAAGTAAAATGTAAGTACATGTATCTACATGTAGATATACATTACCTAATGGGAAGTAAGTAAAATACATCTACATGTACTTGTACAAGTACATGTACATGTACATGTACAAGATAAATATTTCAAATAATAAAGCTCCCATTGGTGGTGCAATATATATTCAATCACTGATAAATTTACAAGGAGGAACATGCTTCATTTTTCAACCTTACATGTACATGTATACATGTACATGTACAATGTACATGTACATGTATATGTACAATCATATTACA
>NW_003559016.1:0-1023 GCF_000090795.2 Amphimedon queenslandica
TCCTCAGATTATATTGATACACGCATATCTTTAATAAGTGATGATGAAGAGCGGCAAGAGCTTTTATGTGAGAGATATCTTGAAAGATTAAGTAATGGTGCTTGGGGGGATTATATAGCAATTCAAGGGATTTGTAACATGTTAAATATTACTATAAAAATTTTACAAGTGAATGCTAATAATAGAGTTAGTGTCACAACTGTGTATCCTTGTAACAATAGTAGTAGTGTTACTATTCATATTGGATTATTGATGCAATTACACTTCGTAGGATTAGATCCTATTTGTGCATCTCATAATATATCTACAGTTAGTAATAATACACATGATGTGCCATTCATTAATAATAGTGCTACGTCTCATGAGTGTAGTATTGCGACTACTGATAGTAATAGCTCACGTCCTTTGATTTCTAATACTGCAATGTCTACAAGTAATGTACATGTAACCACAGAGAGTGGTGGCTCAGGTGAGCTAGATGATGAAGCTATTATTGAAGGTGATGAGCATCTACTAACAATTAATGGAGGGCCAGTAGTTGCTAGTGTTTAGTCAGTGGAAAACCCTGAGACAGAGAATAATATCCTAGGTGAAGGACAAAAGCCTTTATCCATAATGTGTGATGCTAATTTTGAATTAATGTCTAATCCGGACAAGTTTCCATTTGGAAGTGGTGGATTTAATACTGAAAGAATAACAAGCCTAACATATAGAAAATACTTTAATCAGCGCCTCCTGAATGTAGATGGACGTTTTAGTTTTGACCTTGATTACCTCTTTTGTGCACAGTATATAGTTGAATCATCTTGGATGATGCAAATAACTATATATGGCGTCAAAGGCCTTATGATAGTGGAATTACAGCTGCTCAAGCTAAAGATCCTAGATGTTTAAAAGAATACGTTCGTAAAGATAAAGCCTATCGTTTTATGAACAATGTTTGTGGCAGTCCGCCTTATTATCAAAGAACATTTTATGACCTCTTGGCCATGGTCAGGCAGCTTGGAACTCCAACTTGGTTTT